>NW_010363285.1:141801-153733 GCF_000414095.1 Morus notabilis
CCTCGCTCAGGACGCGCGCTGGCCGCGCGCAGGACGCGGGCTGGCCACGCGCAGGACGCGGGCTGGCCGCGCCCTGGACGCGTGCTGGACGCGCGCGGCCAGAAGAAAAAAAAAAAGAATTTATTTTATTTTTTTAATCTTTGTCTTTTTTGTTTGCAGGATAGTTTTGATCTTCCACAAGATTACTTTTCGAAGCTTCCAGGCGATCTTCGTCTCGAAGTAAGAATTTCTTTCTGTGTTTCTTTTAAGTTTGTGACTTACTGTTCTGTTAAACTTCTAAAAACACGGCGTGTCGTTTTTCTAGAGCTAGGACGACGGTGCATCGTTTTAAATTGAGATGTCATTATAGAAATACGACGGGATTCTTTTTAAACAACGGCCTGGTTATTTACTTTTCTATAAACGTCATATCGTTTCGTCGACGTGAACGACAGATAAATTCTAGATTATAACGACGCGTTTTAATGAATAGAGTACAAACCAACCACAAGTTGCTCGTTACTTTATCAAGCAATACGACAGCGACGCTTACCCCTTGAACGACAAAACTTATTGTATTATTATCACTGACACCCTTGAATTTTAGGGTTATTTTCTATTTGTCACTTAAATTTTAAAATTTCTCACTTTACTTCTTAAATTTTTAGATTAGTCTCATTTAAATTTTTTTATACAAATTTCTGTTAAGATCAGACTGGAGAAAGAGGATTAAGTATGGTCATATAATTTTTATCCATTTACTTTTAACAAATATTCAAAAAGAAAAAGTATGAGACTGCATTACTCATTTCTTTTTCTAATATTTTTAACAGAAATTTCAACAGAAAGGGTTAAGTGGAAATAATTCAAGATTCATGTAATAAAATAAGAGTTTTTAAAATTTAGATGAAAATGACTTTAAAATTTAAAAGTATTGGTTAACTTATTTAATAGTAAATAATAGCCAACTTAAAGGTAAATGACATGTTGTTCTGTTTGTGCCTTTGATGTTTTTTGTTTTGATGAGACAGTTATGGTAAATGCTTCTGCGCTTTTTTTTTTTTTTTTGGTTCTGAAGCTTAATGATGCAGCGTTTGATCTTTCAAATGGACCGGTCCTTGATGAGGTATGTGTTCCTCATCCTCTGCCCTATTAATCTGATTAATTAGCTACAGTACATTTCCAACCACATGAAAATTACGTTTTTTTTTTTTTTTTTTCCCCTGTTACAATTACACTTATACAGAAATAAGAAATCAATTTCTTTGGGTTTTGTTTTTCAGTGTGGTCGAGAGCTGGGAGAGACACTGTTAAACCTCTCTAGAGCATGGGAACTTGCTGATACATCAACTTCCTATACTTTAATTAGCAAGCTCCCTAAGTTAGAGGCGTCTTTAACAGACAATGCCAAATCAGGCAAGCCCATAAAAACCTTTTGCACAATATTCTGCTAAGACATATTTAACATTTTGGATTGTTTGAGCTTATTTATTAGTTGTTGGTTTAGCACTTGGAAAGCGCTTGGTTTCTGCTGGAAGAAGGTTCCAGGCCGTGGGGCAGTACGGCCAAGGTGAGCTACAAAAGGTATGTATGTACCATTCCTACATTGTTACCGCTAAAATATAAAACTATTGTTAGCCCAGCTCCTAAAAGCTTGAGGTTTTTGAGAGAATTGGTAAATTAAGATAGTAGCAAAGCAGGAGGTATTGAATTCAAACTTGTAATTCTGCAGATTCTGTGTAAGTGAAATCCATGAGAGTGACTTATTTTTACACTGGCCGTCAACCTACCGCAACCCTCCTCCTTTATCCAGGCTTGGGACCGGCTATACAAATGCATAGGCGGAGTTAAGAGACAACATATATGTAAGATGAATGTGGCAGAAATGCGTATGTTAAGATGGATGAGTGGCCATACGAGAATAGATCGCATAAAGAATGAAGTTATTTGTAGTAAAGTGGGTGTAGCACCAATAGAAGATAAGGTGTGCGAAGGCCGCTTGAGGTGGTACGGGCATATCTAACATAGACCGCTAGAAGCACGAGTTCGTGCTTGGGAGGACATTCTTATACCTAATACTAGGAGAGGGAGGGGTAAACTAAGAATTGCGTGGACCGAAGTAGTTAGGAATGACATTCTAGATCTAGGCCTTTAGGAAAGTCTAATTTCGAATAGAGCTGCGTGAAAAAGTGAAATGCATATAGCTGACCCCAATTAAGTTGGGATTAAGGCTTGTTGTTGTGGTTGTAATTTTGGTCTCTCCAAGCATATTTTGTTTCGGGTTTATAATTAAATATTCAGATGTTGTTAACTCTAGTGTTAAATTCCTGAACTCAACTTTTTTTTTAGTATTTCACTATACAGTTTTCTTTTGATCTTTTCGTTCAACTTTAATATGACCAGGAGTTCTTTATCTAGATATTGAAGTAATGTTATGTTGGACCATTTAATGAATGTAGATTGCAAAAGCGATGATTGCAACAGGGAGGCGTCTATCTGCTACTTCAATATCCACGGTGCCTGACGAAGAGCCAAAGACGGAAACCAGGATGTTTAAGGTTAGTTCATGACCAGTTGCTGCAAATTACAGCCACAAAAAGAAATGCAGTTAACATGAAACTTAACAAAATGAGTTCGCATTGCAAAAACTGCAGTTTGGGGATCTTCAAGTCGAACTAACATCAGTTAAAGCCAACATTGGCGCCGTCATCAGTATTGTTTTCGGGTAATAACTGTTCCTTAATTAACTGCAAAGAGCCATATAACAGAAAAAACTATATTAACTTCCTCAAAATCCGAAATGTAGGATACTTTCATGGGAAGTAGCTCAGGGAATCCAAAGCATTCCAGAGAGTGAGTTGCAATATGCAAACGACAATGCATTGTTGCTGGCTAAGGTACTGCTTACAGAAACTAAATCAAATATTTTCCTTATTCCCTGTTAATAACTAACACCCCGTCCTAAAATCTGGAATCTTGTCGTTGCAGTCTTTGAGAGGAGCTCTACTTGCATTATTCTATTCATCAACGTTTTTGTCTGCTTTTACCTCAGTGGGACTCTTCTTACTAGCAAGGCAACTCAAGTCAAAAAAAGACTGAGATTTGATTTCACCATCCTTAAAAAAAAGTTTATCTACACTGACTAGGATCCCTATGTGAAATTAACGATGTTTGATAACACTACAAATGTGATCAACTGCTTGTATAGAAATAAAGACCACATTATAGTCAGAATGTTCATGACAATGAACAAATTGATCAAAACAGAATCCTAAAAACTCTTTGTTTTTTGGTTTTAAAAAAAGTACCAAAAGTCTACTCAAATCCCAAGTTTGATATAGGACGTGGAGGAACTTAATTAGTTCAAAGATATAAAATTTGGTGCTGACATAGTAGTTTTGTCAATTAACTAAGTGAACAGTAGTGTCTATAATTGATGCCTTTTTATATTATTTTGGAACGATTCCTGCAACTTGTGCATCGTTAGTTATTGATGGCTCCCTTAGAATTAAGAATTGGGATTTCCTCAATGCTATGTTTGGTAGGATGGATAGAAAAGAGAAAGTAAAAAGAAGTAAAATACCTAGGTGAAGGAAGTAAAATGATTTTCTCTCATGTTGTTTAGTAGAAGAGAAAGAAAAATGAAAAGAAAATGTCAAATTTTAAGGTATTTTACAATAATACCTCAATACAAATAAAAATATGATGAATGATGAAGGTTAAAATTATTATTTTATATCTCTTTTTTTTTTGTTAAACTTTTTCCCTCATCTTTTCTTCCCAAAGTTGTAAGGATTAAAAATTGGTGGGCCATGGATTTTTATTTTCCTTCTTTCCTCATTTCCCCTCTACCAAACAATTTAAAATTCTATTTTCTTCTACAAAATCCTTCCTCTATTTTCTTTCCTCTCTCTTTTCCACCCTACCAAACAAAAAGTTAAAGTACATATCTATATGTGTTTATTTTGCGTTTAGTTGACTGTTTTTAAAGGATTTAAATCAGATTCTAATTATAGTGTCTTAATTGATACATAACTAACCGAATTGTGATACATCACTTAAAAAAAATTAAAATATCTTTTAACTAGCTTTTCAATGATTTAATTTTTAGATCTATTAAGTGACGTTTTATAAGTTGTTAGACACTAATTAAGACACTAAAAATTAGACATGTGATTTGAGTCCCTTTTTACACAGTAATATATACTTGGCACACTTTATCAACAATTAGGATCTTTATTCTAGTCCTCGACCAACTTGCCACACTTATCAACAACTTAAGCGATATGATATTTTACCGTAGTGCTCAACATCAACTTACTCATTGAAAATGAAATCCATGCATAATGTTCTTAAATATGCGTATGAGAGAGAGAGAAATCTGATTTTAACCCAATAAAAATATGATTCCATTAATGGATTTTCTAACAGAGAAGGTTTACGGATGTCATTTTCCTAATGCCATCATGATTGTGAAATCAGAACTCTGCGACAACGAGACTTTAACATTTGCTTAGCCACTTATATATTTCACATTAACCACTTTTCAACTTCTTAATAGAACATGCGTATGAATAACTATTATTGCAGTCTCAATCTGAAAGTTCATTGAAGTGTAAGTATCTATTGCTAATTACATTATTATATTAAGAAAAGACTGATAAATTGTGTTACAAAAACTTGTTTTAGGGTTTGAATGACTCCAGCTTCCCCTGAGGGGGCATCTTCTTTGCTTCTTTTTTTTAACCCTTTGGAATAAATTAAATCAAAATTCCTGATATTCTTTGCATTCTTTTTGTCGCTACGTTCCATACAATATATGTGCTGCGCACTCTAATTTAATTTTAAAAGACTTGTCGGCAAGTGAGAAGTAAATTAAAAACGACGGGTGAGATTTACAGAGTAGAATCACTCATAATTTATAAAGAAACATTAGGAAAGTTGTAAACTTTTAAATAAATAGTTAGATACTTGTTTAATACGGTCGAATCAATTTTTCTCAAATCTGGTAGATAATATATATATATATATATATATATATATATCTGTAGACGTATTTTTTAATGCGAAATATGGAACCCCCTTTGCCAATAATTTACAAATAACGCAATTATGTGTAAGTCTAGATTCTTCCGTAGAAGTGTGGTCCTATATAGTGATGTAATGCTTGTTGTTTTAATTGTAACATCTCTTACTGATTTATTAATTAAAGATCCATTTTCAATAATTTCCCTTAGCTCTCTTACGACATCGAAAGGAAAAAAAGAAATGGTATCAAGTAAGATGGTTAATTTGTTAATTAGGTTTGACTTTTGGAGAAAGACCCGAATTTTTCTCAAATCTGGTAGATAATATATATATATATATATATATATATATCTGTAGACGTATTTTTTAATGCGAAATATGGAACCCCCTTTGCCAATAATTTACAAATAACGCAATTATGTGTAAGTCTAGATTCTTCCGTAGAAGTGTGGTCCTATATAGTGATGTAATGCTTGTTGTTTTAATTGTAACATCTCTTACTGATTTATTAATTAAAGATCCATTTTCAATAATTTCCCTTAGCTCTCTTACGACATCGAAAGGAAAAAAAGAAATGGTATCAAGTAAGATGGTTAATTTGTTAATTAGGTTTGACTTTTGGAGAAAGACCCGTTCTCTCCTTAATTAATTCTGTAAAGAATGGAATAATATTATTTTATTTTTATGCATTTCCTTTGAGAACTAGTTTGTTTTCCGCTCAAGTAATAAGCTGCAGGCATTAACATTCTAATGTATTCTAATTAAGAAAATGATAAAAGGTTGGCTAATTAACTACTAAACCAAATTATAAATAGTTTATTTGCGCATAATCTGTCTTTGAGTTCCCTCCCTGAAGGTAGACCTCGATATATATTTATTTATAGTTAATTAAAGTCCATATAAACTAAGATCATGACATGATTAGTCATTAATAATGTTGTAAAGCCCTTAATCCTTGTTATATATTGTGACATGATGTTTGGAGTGAGAACTTGGAAACTTAATTAAGAGGATATCAGGCATGGACATGTAATCAACTTTTAGCAGATATATAGTTCAATATTATTTTTTGAATCATCAATCATTGACGTTTATTTAATTATCAAATATTGCTCCTCAGTATAAATATATGTATATGTGCATGTCCACCTCAAGGTCGCGCACACACATATATATTTTAGACGGTTAATAATTAATTCTTCAAAATAAACTCTTTCTGATGATGAAATCATTAAGCATTATATCCCGGCCGGTAACAAAATAGAAGCAAGTACCAGACAAACTTTTTACGGTTAGTAGCTTGGGGTTGTTCTTTTAGAGTGTGACTTGAGTGTAGTTTTTGAGTTGAATTTGAGTTATAACTTGAGTTAAAGTTGTAACTTGAATAAAGTTTAATAAAGTTGAAAATAAAGTTGGAACTTAAAAGAACGTGAATTTAAATAAAGTTGTAACTTGAGTTTAAATTTTTTCTGAATATTGCATGCAAAAAGTGATTATAGCCTGAAAATGGTTGTGGCCCTAGCTAAAAGCAATAAACCTTTAACTCGTTACAATTCTCAAAACCATTCAAATATCATTTGTCTCCATGCATGATTGCTAGGACATTATGGATGACATAGGATACGCTGAGAGGACTTAAATTCTTCATATATGTGTGTGTGAAGTTCCTTATTGTTATATATATATATATATATATATATATATATATATATTGGGATTCCTGATCTTGTTGTCTTATATAATTTGTATACAAGTGTAACTGGTAGGATGAATTTTCCATCGTTTGAAAACCTGGCTGCCAATATTTTATAGAACGACCTATATCTTGCCAAACACTTGGTACTATATTAGCATTGATCATATACTTGGGGGAACAAGAGAAATGTTCGTAGTTACTAATCAATTCTTATTAGCGCTAATGAAAAGCCACATGAAACCCAGGTGTTTAGCAAATATAATTGTCAACGTTTAAGCAAAGGTTAACTAACATTAATCACATATATTCTTTTTCATTTCCTCATATTTAATCTCAAATCATACGGCGTCGAATATAGGCAGCATCAACATCGTTATTTTGGGTATGCTCGAGCATGAATATGGAGGGGGGGGGGAAAAAAGGTAGAGAGTATAGAAAAAGACAGAAAAATAATTATATAACTACGATCACTTCATTTATTTATTTATTTATTTTCCAAATGATCACTGCATCTGATACTAACCAATTACGGTTTAAATCAAAATATATATACAGTAATAGAATGAGTCTCATACGTAACTAATTAGCTCAAAAAAATTACTTAAACTTTATATTTTGGGGTATTTATTTTAACAATTAAGAACACACTAAATAAAAGCATAATGTTATGCATTGCCCATTAGTGACCATTGATTTTAACTAAATATCTGTACTCCGTTAGAATATTTCAGAAATATATATGTGATGGGATAAATAGTTTTATGAATAAATTTGGATCGGATTGAATTAGAAAATGAAAAGATTAAAACTTACCCCTTTCATCACCGTTTTCTGGAAAATGTGAACTATGAATATGAATAAAATCAAAGGTAATTTGCATAAGAGTCAACGCAGTAATATTATAAACATATAATAATCATTTTCCCCAAAAAAAGAATATGACGAATGACATATTTTTATGTATTTATCAATATTGATGCATTATTATATATGTATTTTGTGACTGCAGAAAAGAAGAATCACATGAAAAGAAAAAAAGGATAATAAGAGTCTCACGAGGAAAAAAATTGAAAATTAAATATTTTACTGTTTATGTGACAATTTTGTCATATTTCTACGTGATTATATTCTTTTGAAATTACATGATTGAATTAAGTTGTGGTATTTTTTTTATTCGTATAAGGTCATTTTCGTTTTTATCTTGTGTCCATCATCCACCCTACGATCCTCTTGGCTGAACACCCCATATTATTCACAAGCTTTCCTTGCATTTCCAAGTCCACACACATACACCAATCTCTTGTTGGTCTTTATATATACTTTGAACTACAAGAATCTCTTCCTCACTCTCTCTCTCTCTCTCTCTCTCTAAACTCTTCCATCACCACCACCACCACCACCACAATGGCCTCTCTCACCTGCACGGCCTCCGACCTCTCCGCCCTTCTCACCGCCACAACCAACTCCACGGCCGCGGCGGAGTTCCTCTGCTCCCGTTTCAACGCCGTGTCCGACAAGCTCACCGCCACCACCTACGCCGTCGACAACACCTACCTCCTCTTCTCCGCCTACCTCGTCTTCTCCATGCAGCTCGGCTTCGCCATGCTCTGCGCCGGCTCCGTCCGCGCCAAGAACAGCATGAACATCATGCTCACTAACGTCCTCGACGCCGCCGCCGGTGGGCTTTCGTACTACCTCTTCGGCTTCGCCTTCGCCTTCGGCTCCCCCCCCAACGGCTTCATCGGCCGCCACTTCTTCGGCCTCAAGACCTTCCCCTCCCACTCCGCTGACTACAGCTTCTTCCTCTACCAGTGGGCCTTCGCCATCGCCGCAGCCGGCATCACCAGCGGCTCCATCGCCGAACGCACCCAGTTCGTCGCCTACCTCATCTACTCCTCCTTCCTCACTGGCTTTGTCTACCCCATCGTCTCCCACTGGTTCTGGTCCCCCGACGGCTGGGCCAGCCCGTCCCGACCCGATAACGATCTCCTCTTTGGCTCCGGAGTCATCGACTTCGCCGGATCTGGCGTTGTCCACATGGTTGGCGGCATAGCCGGATTATGGGGCGCATTCATCGAAGGCCCAAGACTCGGCCGCTTCGACCATACGGGTAGGTCCGTGGCTCTACGCGGTCACAGCGCGTCGCTCGTGGTCCTCGGCTCTTTTCTACTCTGGTTCGGTTGGTACGGTTTCAACCCCGGTTCGTTCATCACAATCCTGAAAAGCTACGGTGACGGTGAACGCGTTTACTACGGTCAGTGGAGCGGAGTGGGACGGACAGCTGTCACGACCACATTGGCTGGATGCACAGCCGCGCTCACGACCTTATTCGGGAAAAGACTGCTCGTCGGTCACTGGAACGTAACCGACGTCTGTAACGGCCTCCTCGGGGGATTCGCCGCGATAACCTCGGGATGCTCGGTGGTCGAGCCGTGGGCGGCGATCGTCTGCGGCTTCGTCGCCGCGTGGGTTCTAATCACGTCCAACAAGCTGGCGGAGTTGGTGAAGTACGACGACCCGCTAGAGGCGGCGCAGTTGCACGGCGGGTGCGGCGCGTGGGGTTTGCTGTTCACCGGCCTCTTCGCGACGAAGGAATACGTGGGGGAGGTGTACGGCGGAGATGACAGGCCGTACGGGCTGTTCATGGGAGGCGGAGGAAGGCTGGTGGCGGCGCAGGTGGTGCAGATACTGGTGGTGGCCGGGTGGGTTACGGCGACGATGGGACCGTTGTTTTATGGGCTGAACAAACTGAGGCTGTTGAGGATCTCCAAGGATGATGAGATGGCGGGTCTTGATTTGACGAGGCATGGGGGTTTTGCTTACCTGTACCATGACGAGGATGCTTCGGATAGGCCTGAGCAGTTTATGATGAGGAAGATTGAGCCTACGAATGGAAGTGGAACCAGTACCTCTACCAGTGAAGACAATAATAACGTACGGCCGTCGAATGTCTGATTTTTCATAGCTCTTTAATGTAACTTTCTTGGGAAAATGATAGTTAATTTCCTTACTTGGTTGCAAAAGTAGTGGTGAAGTGAATTCGGTGCGAAATGTATAAAAGGAAACTATATGATAAATATTAGAGAAAATCGTTGAAATTACTTTTAAAGTTTATAGCTCAAGATTTTTAACTCTTAATCTTGATTAATATACGCTTTTAATCATTAATATAGTTATGGATTATTATCACTCGTGTTCCTAAACTTTAAGATAATTCTCAGTTTGCTCTCTAAATTTTAAAAACTCTTATTTTTCCTCTATGAACTTTGAATTATTTTTACTTAACCCATTTTATTGTAATTTATGTTAAAAAGTGATAGAAAAAAAAAAAAGTGTAATGCAATCGCGTGATACTTCTATTTGAATTTCTATTAGAAACAAACATATAAAAACTACATGGCAACACTTAACCGCTCCTTTTTTCTGTCTGATTTTAATATAAATTGCAACATAAGAGGTTAAGTGAGAACAATTCAAAGTTTATGGGGCAAAATAAGAATTTTTCAAGTTCACGGGGTAAACTGAAAATGACTCTAAAGTTCAAGTGACATTAGTGATAATAATCGTATAATTATTTAACCAAAAAAGATATTAATTAAAAGTAAGCTGTACAAATCTAAACCCATACACTCTAAGAAATATTTGTCACCTTTTCTCAAAAAAAAAAAAAAAAAAATAGCCTCACATATATGGCATGTGACAGTTAATTAAGCAACGAAGTGGTTAACTGGTGTGTATTTGCATTTTGTATAAACTAATTCTCCATTTAGCATTAGTTTTGTTTATGTTGTGGCAAATAATGGTAGTTTGTAACTGGAGCGTTACAAATTTGATTTATTAGGCACCATAGCATTTTCTTTGTTTTTAGATAAGCTTCTTTTATTTTTTATTTTTATTATTATTATTATTATTTGACAATCACCATGGAGTTAATTTTGCAGTTAGGTCCCACAACAAAATTGGACCATACCTATTACCTAAATGCCAGTCGATTTAAATGATATGCATACCCTTTTGACTTTTTGCAAGAAAATGACGCTCACAAAAATACATACATATATGTATATAATAATATATACTTATTTATATACATATATATTTGAAGGTTTTTCTAAGAAAATAGTTTCGGCGTGCATCCAGTATAAATCAAGTTGGATTGGAAGAGAATAGTTGCATGTTTAAGTGTTATAATTTTATACTTAAGTTACGGTTTCAACACTATATGCACCCTATTGACTTTAGTATATCTAAAGAAAGAGATTCATCGACTTAATAAATAAAATGATAAAATGGATCTCTTTTACACGTCTCGTCCATTTTATTGATTCGAGTTTTTAATTTTAGATTTTTATAATTAAAAATTCTCAAAAAATATCACATTTAATTTTTTTTTACTACAGTTAAAAACTCTAAGAAAATGTCGCATCTCAAACGCTAGTACTAGTAGCCAGTATCACATTTATTTTTTTTACTACTTCGTTATGAATACTACACGTACAACTTACACCATTTTATTCTACACAAGGAATTGATTCCCGAATTAAAAAAAAAATTTATTATTAGCTCTCTCAAACATTTTGTGCAATCAGAGAATCAATTCTCAACTGAGAAAATTATATTTGCGGTTGAGAAGCACCCAATATATAGAGGCCCTAATAAAAACACTAGTACTAGTGGCCAACAAGCTATCTAGACAGCAGCAATTTGTTCTTGAAAAGAAAATCAGGAAAAAAAATAATAATAATAATTTTAGCACAGTAACAACACTGTAGTATTTTAGGGCTTGTTCTTTTGAGTGCAAAACTCAAAAAAAAAAAAAAAACTCGAGTTACAATTTTATTCAAGTTCATATTCTTTTAAGTTTAAACTCGAGTTTAAATTCGAGTTTAAACTTGAGTTTAGGACTAAAACTCGAGTTCAAGTTTCCCTTCAACTCGAGTTCAGAAACTCGAACTCAAATTAATAAACAGTATTTTTTCTATTCTTAAAAATGCTATAACTTTTTCGTTTTAATTCTGATTGAGATGATTTTTTTTTCTATACGTTGACAACGAAAAGACGAATAAAATCTGACCCATATACCCTATTAAAATTTTTCATTAGCATTGAGTTTTTATTAAAATACTATCTATATACAAATTTAAGTTTTGACTCACTCAAACACAAACTCAAAAAGATTCTTATCTCAAACCATAACTCAAATGTACACAACCAAACACAAACTCAAGT
>NW_010363285.1:153764-266746 GCF_000414095.1 Morus notabilis
CACTTCTTTGCCAATCCCTACAGTTGTAGGGAAGTGAAAAGCTGATCAAAGGGGAGGGTGTATAAATCGCTTTCTTTAAATTGGGGTTTAAAAACCAAAAAAAAAAAAAAAAAACCGAAAGTAATGGTCCTGCCCATTAAGTACACATGATGCTTTTAGTTAGATTAGAAGCATACCAGAATTTATGCTCACGATCAGCCAGTTGTTGATGGTGCCACTTCATGGTCTGAGGACATTTCAAAAATGTTGAGAAACTGTGAAACACTACTACTCATTGAAATATCTATCTTGGTGTTATCTATATCTATGGAAAGTGGCATCATCTATTTGGGGGTCGACAATATTAATTCTAGCTATGATTGAGAGAGTTAGAATCTTACGTGTTTGTCACCTCTCCAATTATTTCTCCATTATGTAGGATTTTTTTTGGCCCAAGCACTTATTTATTAAGGAGAAACTGATCCAATTCGAAGTTGTTGATGTTTATACTGATCGATCATAGAAGAAAAATTCTGATTCATTCCGATTAAACGTCATTCCTTTTAATCTGGAAGTTCATCTCAGAGACAAGGAAATGATTCAATTCTAGAGCCAAAGATCGTAGTTCTCGAATGAGCAATCGAAAAGATTCTAGAGCATCATCGGGTTTAGGTATTGGTCTCTAATAATTGTAATTAAGTTAAACTGAATTATTGGAGTAGTGGTCAATGACTCCATTTATGTAACTATTAACTTCCAAGGGTTTGACTATTCTTAACTAATTAAACTTCGCTTTAATAATTGTGCTAGACTATAAGAAATGATCAAGTGATCATTACCTATATGAGAAACGGACACTTATAAAAAGTGCAATTCTTTATATGCTAATAATAATAATTTCATTTGCCGGGCGAAGGAGGAGAAAAGAATGAGAATATTATTAATATATTTTACAATCTTGGTGCCTAATAATTAATTGCATAGCCTGCGGTTATTAAAGGCTTTAAATATATCTAATTGAGAATATTTTCGTTCAAATCAGACTAAAACATTTGGCCTATTCATTGAAAATATATTCTAAAAATCACTTTAGATTTATGGTCAAGGTTTTTGCCTAATTTTTTGCGTGAGAAATGATTTAACGCCAAGAGGCTTGGACGTGTCTCCAAATGAAAAACAGATCGAGCTTTAACAATCCGTGAGAAGTGAAGAAATTTAGACCAAAATGTGTCATTCCCCAACTCTTTCAAAGACAAATTTACTTGGTTGGGTTTCAGTCGTTTCACGACCCCACCAACATGTCTTTTTGTTGAAGTGCAATTTGTGGTTGAGGGCTTGAAGGAACAGTACGTGGCTCAGTTACAGCTTGTAATTGCTTCTGCTAGAGTTTTTGTCACGTTTCGTAATGATTTAGAAAGAGCTTCTTGGCCTTTATAAGCTAAATGTGAGGCGCAAATTGGAAGAAAACAAAATAGATGTAACCATTTTTGAAATTTATTTTCAGTTATCAGACTTTGCTCGTCATGTTTGTCAGGCCTTTCGTGACCCTTCCTTCATCAAAAGTCATCAGCCTAAAAAAGAAAGGGATCCTGCGAATTGGTAGAGTCAGTTTCTGACTATCAGATTTAATAAAAATCACATCACATTAAAAAAATATTTAGAACTGTTGAGAAAAATATATGTGTGTGTTACCCCACATAGAAAGTGGATGAGGATACATGGAAGGACCTTAGAAATTAGGCTCCTAAAGTGTGTTTGGTCAATTTCACATATGGTGTCTTCCCAACAACTAGTATCAGTGATGTGGTGAAGATTAAAAAAAAGTCAAGATAATGTCCGGGATAAAATTTGAGCAGATTGAGCTGACAGCGTACAGTGAAGAGAAGCCATAAAAGATGAAATATGAAAATTGAGAAGAATTAGAAGTGAGAGCAGTAAACGAATGGTAAGCACTATTCGTTTAAGTTTGGCTCATGAACTGAAATATAGTGTTATGAATGAGACATCTCCTTATAAGTTGTGGAAAAAATTAAAAAAGTTTATATATCAAAATCCTTAACAAATAGATTATATTTGAAGAAGTAATTGTATGAGTTAAAGATGTATGAGAAAAGTGATGTTAGGGGCCATATAAATAATTTTAATAAGTGCATAACTCAGTTATTAAGTGTAGAGGTCAAAATTGATGAAGAAGATAAAGCGGTAATTTTGTTGGCCTACCTACCCAAATCATATGAGACTTTGGTGATTACACTTTTAGTTAGAAAAATGACGTTGACTATGGATGCGTTGTCAACTGATATATTAGAGACTGGAAATATGAAAAAACCTAGTAGTACGTCTCATATTGAACAAGTTTTAGTGGCAAAGTCAGATTCAGATAAGGGTAGGAGCAAGTCGCGAGGGAGATATTATGATAAAAGTGATGATCGTTCCCAATCTCGTCCAAGAAAGGATATTGAGTGCTACTACTGTCATAAGAAGGGACAGTATAAAAAACTGTGAAGAACTGACTAGGCATTTAGAATAAAGAAGCAAGAAATCCAAGAGACTTCAGATTCTGTAAATATTGTTGGCGACATGTATGACAGAGTACGGTGAAAGATGTTTTGATTCACCAGAGATTACTAAAAGCGCTACAAGGAGAGAAGTCAGAAAAGATGAAATATGAAGATTGGGAAAAATTGGAAGCGAGAGCAGTAAGCACTATTCGTTTAACTTCGGCTCCTAAACTGAAATATAGTGTTATGAATAAGACATATGCTTATGAGTTATGGAAAAAATTAGAAAAAGTTTATACGTCGAAATCCCTAACAAATAGATTATATTTGAAGAAGCAATTGTATGAGTTAAAGATGGATGAGGAAAGTGATGTTAGGGACCATATAAATAATTTTAATAAGTGCATAACTTAGTTATTAAGTCTAGAGGTCAAAATTAATGAAGAATATAAAGCGGTAATTTTGTTGGCATCCCTACCTAAATCATATGAGACTTTAGTGACTACACTTTTAGTTAGAAAAATGACGTTGACTGTGGATGAGGTGTCAACTGCTATATTAGAGATTGCAAATATGAAAAAACCTAGTAGTATGTCTCATATGAACAAGTTTTAGTGCCGAAGTCAGATTCAGATAAGGGTAGGAGTAATTCGTGAGGGAGATATTATGATAAAATAGATGATCATTCCTAATTTCATCCAAGAAAGGATATTGAGTGCTACTGTCATAAGAAGGGACATATTATGAGAAACTATGAAAAAATGACGAGGCATCTAGAAGAAAGAAGAAAGTAAGAAACTTAAGAGATTTTAGATTCTGCAAATGTTGTTGGCGACATGTATGAAAGAGAAGATGATGTGTATTCTGACTCTTGAATCTTGAATTCTGAATGCTCGTTTCATATGTGCACATATAAAGAGTAGTTTGATTCTTATAAACCCTATGATGCCGGTACTTTGTTGATAGCCGATGATTTTAGTGCTAAAGCTCTTGAAATAGGTAATGTGAAGGTGAAGATGTTTGATGGAGTTGTGAGGAAATTGACAAATGTTAGACATGTTTCTCAATTAAGGAGAAGTTTGATTTCTTTAGTGGCTTTAAACACTTTGGGTTGTGAGTATTATGCGGATGATGGTTTTATATAAGTCAAGAGATGTGATTTAGTAGCCATGAATGGTGTAAAAGTGAAAATCTTGTATAAGCTGATTGGGACTACAGTTGTAGGTGGAGCCAAGCCATGAAAAGTCTTATTCTGTTGTGAAAGAAGTTACAGGAGTAAAAGAGTACAATAAGATGATGACAGCTGAAGATAATAAATGCGAGATGATGAAAACTTATGGCAAAGAAGATGCTTTGAAGAAAAGAAGAAGTCGGTTCCTCGTGTCAAATTAATTAAAGTTTGAACTTGATGCATGTTTATTATTGTTGAAGTTTGCATTATTGTCACCCGAACCATGAGGGGTGCGACAATGAGTGTCGAGATTGGATACCCAAATGTGTGAGTTGAGAGAATTTGAGTCAATGTGAAGATTGTTAGGTAAGTGACTCAAATTGGCTTTGGAAAAGTTACTATTTTGCATTTTTTTTAGTAAGTTTTCGATTTATATTTTTGGGTAAGGGTTATTAGGAGTTTATAAAGAAGTGCTTTGTGTAAGGCCTTATGTGGGCTCAAAGAAAAGTGCAGAAAAAGAGTATCTCCTTTTAAGAGCGAGAGAATGTGAGCAGAGAGATAAACAAAGGGTGTAAGGAGTTTGGGTAGAGAGAGAAAGTGAGAAAGTTTATTGAATGTGTAATTCTTAAAACTGTTAGTAAATTTTTCTCCCTCTTCCATGGACGTAGGAAATTTTTCCGAACCACTTAAATCTTTGTCTTCTCTATTTTTCTGTTATTTTTGTTTCAATTTATTTTTCTGCTACGTGGGTGTAGGGGATCTCGATGAACACTCACATGAGGGGGAGATTGCTGAGAAAAGTACATGTATCTATTGTCCTACATAGAAAGTGGATGAGGATGTGAAGTGATTTATATACATAGAAAAATCTTCGACCCAATAGGTTAACCTTTTGGGTCAAGTTGGACTTCTGAAGTGTGTTAGATCAGTTTCGTATGTGATGTCTTCCTAATAAAAATATATAATTTTTTATAAAAGTTTAATAGTTAAAAAATAAAGAACTATTAATAGTTTATTTTTTATAATCCTATTGAGTAAATTCCGAGAGGAAATTTCCTCTATTAGCAGGTTTGTACTAGACACTAGCCGAAGTTAATTCGACTGGCCAATAATTTGGGCTTTGCTTATTTTGGAGCTCAACATGGCTGCACTTCTAGGCCCAGTGTTGGCCCATCTCGAAGGACAATAACACATCAAAGGAAGAGTTATCATGATCACTCTTTGATAGAATTCAGAGCCCAATGGAATTCACGACTATTTTGAGGTAGAAATTTGGTTTGGTTAAGAATCCAATCCTGCTCGTTCGGCTTAAAGTCCGAAGAAAATAAAGTTCAATGAACTTTTAAGCTAATGGTACTTCATTAGTTAGCATAATACAATCAAAGTTAATGAGTCCATTTCCACCTTTCTTACATGTGTCAAAGATGAGCAAAATGAAGTTGTAGGGTTTTCTTTTAATAGAAGAATTAACAAGTAGGTTATGTCATAAAAGAGCATGCAGGCTAGTAGAATACTTCGTAAATGTTTGGTTCATAGATTCAGAATTATTCTTGATTTAGGTGTATTTTTTATGAGAAAAAATACTGTACCGAGCCACGAACCATGATCCGAACTATGCCACAAATCCACCAATCAAATGCACAATTTCAAACTTAGTGTTAAGTCTCTAATTAATTGTATAAAGTGACCAGCAAATTAAGCCATTAATTAAAACTCTATAGCTAGCTAATTGTCTTCTAAAACTTCTGCGGCTTGTTCCAGCTGGTACCGATCATGTGATCGAGTTAACTAAGCATCAAGAGAAGAGCTGGCATTCAAGCTGGACAGTTTGGTATAAGCTTTGTAATTTGTATCGATTTAGAAATGTACTTAGGCCCCGGTGAAATTTTGAATTTAAAATTTGAGTTTTATTACAGTAAAAATCTCTCAGAAACAGTCACATTTAACTCTTTTACTATAGTAAAAAGTTCTCACATAAAATCACATCTCAACTCGAATCAGCAAACTAAACAGGTCCTTAAACTCTAATTAGATCTCTACTTTGCATTATAAAATTTAACTCCATTGTGTCATTTCCAATTTATACAGTTTAAAATCAAGTGATGGCTACTAATCATGGAGCGGAGTTGTACGTACCAATGCAAATAAACAAGGTGGATAAGTATTCAACTAGAAGTATGCAACATTTAAACAAAACGTGATTAATTAAAATCCCTAATTATTAGATAAACAATCTTCAAGGAATCAAGGGATTCATGTGTATATAATATAGAAACACATTGAACGCACAAGCTAGTAATATTTCTAAAATGGATATACATATATATATATATGTATATCTAGACATTCTTTTCGTCTAATTCATTATTCTATATAGATTTCCATTTGTTACTGATCCATGTTATTTTATGTTTCCTTGAAGGCTAACTAATAAGCACTTTTCAAGCATGTTGATTTACACTTTTATTTTTCTATGGTTTTGGAGGTATATATATGTATAATATTTGCTGTCTTATATATCATATATATTTTTTCCTAATCTCTTATATATCATATTTCATTCCTTCTTTCATAACTTTTCAGCCGATTGGACCAGATTACTTTTGCAGAAGATTACTTGTTTATTTTGTCTAGCTAGGGAATTTTTGGTTTTATATACATTATTCATGTGGCCGGTGTGTTTTTAGTGTACTGATGTAAATCAGATCACTTCAATCTTTTCCGTCTGTTTAATATTATTCTCTTTTGTTTTTGTTTGTTTTTTGGTTTTTTTTTTTTTTTTTTTTTGGGTTTTTTTTTTTTGTTTTTGTTTAAAGAATGTGATGACCAAACAACTTTTCCTGATTACGAGATTCTCATTTTTCTGTTCAGTAAAATGCTCATACTATATTCCAAACTAAAAGAATTACAAAAAGGCCAAAAGAAAAAAAAAAAAAAAAAAAAAAAAAAAAATAAAAAAACAATATTTTACACATTGGTCCCCTAAACTTGATGACTTTAACAATTCGCCCTCTAAATTTTTAATTTTAACACGTTGCCCCCTCAATTGTTACAATATGCTTTATTTTGACAATGATTGTGTTAATTTAGTGTCAAAAAAAAGTTCGGCGAAAGATTCTAACATCTTAATTCAAATGTAACACAATTATTTTAATTCTTCAACTTTTAATCCCTTAAGTTTAATAAAAAATTGAACAAGTTTAGTATAATAGGGCACATTGTAATAATTTTATAATTTTGAAGCGTTAATTGTCAAAATTGAAAGTTTAAGAGGCAATTTGTTAAAGCATGATAAGTTTAGGGGCAATTGTGTTAAAAATAAAAAAATTAATGGTGAATGTCGCATGATATAAGTCATCAAAGTAGCGTGACATGTACTCTTGTAGCTCTTGATCAAATCACACTACATCACAAGACTACTATGTAGAGCATGTTACATGCATATATCAACTTAAATATTGGTATACTCGTTTTTTTCCTGATAATTTTAATGCTTTTAAGCAGCCGTTATATATATATATAATTGTACGTACTATATATATATATATTTATATATACACGAACATCTCCTATTTGCCAAACGTAGTGGTGTGAAACATAAGTTTAATCCTACTGCATATATTATGTCACCTTAAAAATTAGGGACGTTTGAAAGGGGATTCGTTTCATGATTTGAATCATGGTTCGTGATTTGTTACAGTATTTTCTCTTATAAAAAACACACATAAAATGGGAATAGTTCTAAATCATAGTTCTGAATTTATGAACCAAACGTCTCCTAAATCAATAGATATTCGATATTGCACATGACTTTAATAATGTTTCATGTACATGACTTACCGACTTTAAATGCTTGAAAAGCAACATCTTGCTCTTTTTGGACAACCTTTCCGGCTTTCTAAATATTATATTTAATTATTCGAGGTTTGCAAGTTGGTGGGAGATTAAGATGGAATTGTAATCTATTGAAGAAATTTATAGGAAAAATGTCGATAAGAATCATGACTTTTAGGCTTGATAGTGCGTTCTGGTGGAAACTACTTGGGGTGCTAGAATAAGCACTTCCCTATGTTGGAATCAAGATGAATATAATTAAAATTACTTCGGTCTCGTTCACTTCGCGGATTCAAATTTTTAATTCGAGTTGAGATGTGACATTTTCTTAGAGTTTTTCACTGTAGCAGAAAAAGTTAGATGTGATATTTTTTGAGAGCTTTTTACTATAAAAACCTAAAACTGAAAACTCAAATCGATGAAATGAACGAGACCTTCATTTTTACATCTTTTATAATTTAATAGAAATCTTACAAAACCCAACATAATACCTTTATGTTACTTGCAGCATAATAAAGCTAACTCAATTTTCAACCAATCAGAAAAATACTATTAAAATAATAAAAGGAGGAATAATGTCAAAGTTTACCCTCTTGAATAACTTACCTAATTAACCGGACCCTTTACTTTTTTCACATCTTTAACCACTTCTTCACCCCAATTCGCAAATCGCAATCTCCTACAAAATCACATTTATTCAAACCAAAAAAAAAAAAAAAAAGAGTATTCAATTCCTTCAATCTAAATCCAATCTCCCTCTTTTCATTTTTTTTAATAGCATAAAGCCAAAACCATGGTTATTTAACTAAAACCCACTTGCAAATGAGACATTTGAGTCATTTTTTCAAGAGCAATATTTTTTTATTTTCCTCTCCCGCTTTTCATTTTCCAACATTTTAGTGGGCCTCGGAGGCTGGAACAGCAAGCACCAACAAACGACGAAAAGTGTGCGTGTGAAATTGGTGTACACGTGTCAATTTTTATTAGTCATATTGAAATATAATAAAATACTAATTTAGAATAATAAAAATTACTATCATTAACATAATTATTATGTATTCTTGTAAGATAAAACGTGAATATCATTAAGATAATTATTATGTAGTTTTGCTATTTTAAAATATTTCAGAAAACTTATTATGTTTCAATTGAACTAATATTTTTCCATGTAATGAAATTTTGGTTAGAAAAATTCACAAAGACAAATAAAAGGAAGAGAGTGTAAATAGCCTTTTTAGTGAAAACAAAAATAAATTGAATAATTTTTTAATAACTAAGTAAATTCGGGAATCTCCGGATTTATCTTATGATTAAATTTTATAAGTTCAAAATTCACTCAATTTTTTTTTTCTATGATTAAATTGAAAATTTGCCAAATTTAACTCATAACTAAATTTGATAAATTCAAAAGTTATCTAAGCTTAATAAAAGGATCAAATTCTGAGAGTATATGTTTTTGAATTAATATTTACTATTATTTATTTACATAATATTTTACTAATTTTTAATTAATAAACTAATTTTTCTCTTACAAATATCTTTTAAAAATTAAAAATATCATTTCCCAACTGCCAAAAAAAAAAAAAAAAAAAAAAAAAGTCAAAATAACACACTTTTTGCCGAGAGAGTCAAAATACACGCACCATCGGATAAAAACTTCCCTCCTTTTTACACACCCACCGAACTGCCAACTCACACACACACAGAGACTCCAGTCCCACCCCTCCCTAGCCCGGCCCCCCACCCTTCTCCCCCTCCTCCCCTCTCTCTCTCTCTTCCCTTTCTCTCTCTAGCACAGAGCCACCGCCGTCTCTCCCTCTCTCTCTCTCTTTCCCAAATGTTCCATTGATGCGTTTCTTCTTCTTCAACCAAATCAAGAGCCAAGCAACGTCTCTCCCCAAGCTCGTATCGTCGCCCGACTCGCTCCTCCGCCGATTCTCCCGCAACGACTCGGTCCGATCCTGCTGTGTCGACTCAGCCCGGAGATCGCCGCCGGAATCAATGGCAATACCTCTTCCGAAGTCGGCCATCTCCACCATAGACAACGAGGTCGGCCTCGCCCGGCGGTTCTGGATCAAGTTCCGCAGAGAATCGGTTTTCGCCATGTACACTCCATTCTCCGTCTCTTTGGCTGCCGGAAACCTCAAGATTGAAACTTTCCGGCATTATGTCTCCCAGGATTTTCACTTTCTCAAGGCCTTCGCTCAAGCGTGAGTCATGAAATTTTCGTATCGAAGTTTGATTTACTTGTTATCGTGGAATCTGATTCGAAATTTACTTTTTTTTTTCTCGACAGTTAAGGAAAGAAACCTTATGCGTTTGTTTGCTTTTCTCTTTTCTTTGATTTGATGCTTTTGGTTCGTGAGAAAGTTTAGCTCGAAATTAAATAGGCGATTAGGATTCGTCCAATCAAAGAAAAACTATTGTTGAAATCTTGATAGCTTACCGTAAGTTCCCTAGGGTTTAATATAGTCACAATCAAGCGCTCTGTTTCTTTCTATAGTTTTATCTTTTTTCGTAGTTTTTTTTTTTTGGAGTCTTGAATAGAATGGAAAAAGGAAAAAAGGAGATAGTGGATGTAGATCGCTATGCGATTGGTGAGGAAAAGAAATGTTTTTTTTTTTTTTTGTGTGGAGAAAAATGAATTTTTGAAGAGTTAGTTTTTGCTGAAACTTACTTGTTAGGAACAAGATTTTGGTTCTTTGTTGTAAAGATTCCCGTTTTCTCGTGAGTTCCGTTTGGGTGCTGAGAAATGCCAGTAAGTTTAGCAAGAATTGCAACAGTAGATAAGGATATATATATATATATATATATATTAAATTTAGGAACGTAACTTCTTCAGAATTGGTTTTGACGTTATATGATTATGGACCTTTTGCCCTCCACTTGGTTTGTATCGATGCTGGTTTTTGTAGGTTTCGTTCTCTGTTTTATTGCTCACCAAGTGTAAAAATAAAATAAAATAAAATAAGATTTCAAGTTCCAATCTTTGTTGGCTGACAAGGAAATAATTTAGAAAAAAAGTTATTCATCTGAGATATTTCTCTACGTAAAATTATGGCCCAATCATATTTCAACTATTTAGTGTTTTGGGTGGGCTTATGGTTCTCTAGAAAAAATGGAGGTTGCAATCCTATGCTTTCGAAGCATTACTTCTTGTGTTCTTGTTTCTTTTTATCCCTTCTGTTGCAACCAAATTGAGGGTAGATTATTTGGGAAATATATCAAGGAATTAAGACGTTGCACTCCTTTTTTTTTAGATATGAATCAGCTGAAGAGTGTGCAGATGATGATGATGCAAAGCTTGCAATTTCTGAATTGAGGAGCGCCATTTTGGACGAGTTGAAAATGCACGATTCTTTTGTACAGGTATGAAGGTTTCTTTCTCGGGATATAGGTAAATAGAGATTTGAATCTTGATACTGGATTATGATTACTGTATGTATGCCCAATCTCATTTGATAGAGAATCAGATATAAGACAGAGTGCAGGCTTGGAGAAGGACAGAATGTGAAGATAGAATAGTATACTCATTTACTAAATGGTGTGATGTATAGGCATGTTTGATTTACATGACTTGTTCAGGAAAATTTCAAAATTAATTATGGGGAACTTTTTAGGACGTTTAAGTAACAATATATAGTGATTCTTGAGAGAGACAGCGATTTTGCATTAACTAGTTCTGTTAAATTATCTAACAATTCAATCTTTGCTTTTTATGTGTATAGATTTATATCTTTTGCTCATAAGTTATTATCTTCGTGTCCAAATAATTGAGCCACACAGGAATGGGGTGCAGACCTTGCTAAAGAGGGCTCTGTCAACTCTGCCACGTTGAAGTACACAGATTTCTTATTGGCAACAGCTTCTGGGAAGGTTGAAGGAGTAAAAGCTCCTGGTAAACTTGCTACTCCGTTTGAGAGAACTAAAATTGCTGCATACACGCTTGGTGCCATGACTCCTTGTATGAGGCTGTATGCTTTTCTGGGTAAGGAGTTTCAGGCACTTCTGGATAACAACGGAGAGGGCCACCCATATCAGAAGTGGATTGACAATTATTCATCTGAAAGTTTTCAGGTTCGTAATATTATTGAAAGATGGAGCTTTTTTATTTTAGTTCTCATGGTCATTCTAATTAAACTTTGCTTTCTACCGCTTCGGAGGCTCGTACATTACATAAATGTTCTTTACTCCAACACCTCAACTATTCTTATCTTTGAATTTAGGCATCAGCTGTGCAAACTGAAGAGTTGCTCGATAAACTAAGTGTCTCTTTGACAGGCGAGGAACTTGACGTTATTGAAAAGCTATATCATCAAGCAATGAAACTTGAAATAGAATTCTTCGCATCGCAGCCACTTGATCAGCCAACTGTAGTTCCTCTGACAAAAGAGCATAATCCTGCAGAAGATCGGCTTATGATATTTTCTGATTTTGATTTGACTTGCACCGTTGTCGATTCATCTGCCATTTTAGCAGAAATAGCTATAGTAACAGCACCAAAATCTGATCAGAATCAACAACCTGAAAGTCAAATTGCTCGTATGTCATCTGCTGACCTCCGGAGTACTTGGGGCCTTCTTTCCAGCCAGTACACAGAAGAGCATGAGCAATGCATAGAAAGCATTATGCCTAGTGAACAAGGTATCTGCTTGTTCACCATTATTTCAACTAATTGAAATTTTGTAAAAGCATTCTTAAAAGTTGCTTTGGGTTATGATTGTTCTTGACTTCTGTGGCTTTGCAGTGGAGTTTAACTATGAACAGTTGCACAACGCACTGGAACAACTTTCAGATTTTGAGAAAAGGGCGAATGATAGAGTGATAGAGTCTGGGGTGCTCAAAGGTCTAAATCTCGAAGACATAAAAAAAGCTGGTGAACGTCTCATTCTTCACGATGGCTGTACCGCTTTCTTTGAGAATGTTGTTAAGAATGAAAATCTGAATGCAAATGTTCATGTCCTTTCATACTGTTGGTGTGGTGACCTCATCAGGTCAGCTTTTTCATCAGGTATGTATCTTCCCTGTTAAGTACTCCTATCCTTGAAATAATATATATATTCTACAAATTCAAATCACTTGGCCACTTTCGTTTCTTTGGAAGTAAAACTTTTCAGTGCCATCTATGCTCACCTGTAGTATCTATTTATATTCATCTCAGGGCTTTCTTCAATGAGTAGTATACTTCTAAATTTTTAAGTTATTAATAGCGATAGCCCAACCCACTGTCTCACTATCTTTTCCTTTTAATATGAAGTGATATACTATCCAACTTTTCTTGAGATGTGAATCTGTTTCAGATGTTCTCTTGTTGCTTAGTACTCAGTAGGCTCTTTAATGCATTGATGGATTGTTTCAACTTATCTCTGTAGTCTTTGCATATTCTTAGGTTCCCAGCACTCGCTGTTCTTGGTCTCATTTTGAGATTTAGGAACTTCCTGTCATATGGAAGTAATTCCTCTTTAAGGATTCTTAGCTTCTTTAACTGGGAACAAAAAACCTTCTTTTAACCGAATGTGACTTAACTTTTTCTTCCTTACTGGGACTGAATGTGATACGTGGACAACTTTGTTTTGCATCTATTGGATCTTCTATAATGGTGTACATACAATTCATTCGTCGTTATTTACGTTTTCCTGTATTTTATATGGAGCAGGAGGTTTGAATGAGCTGAATGTACATGCAAATGAGTTCACCTTTGAAGAATCCATTTCCACAGGTGAAATTGTTAAGAAAGTAGAGTCTCCCATTGATAAGGTTCGAGCTTTCAACGATATTTTAGCAAATTGCAGCAAAGACCGAAAGAACTTGACTGTTTACATTGGAGACTCAGTGGGCGACTTGCTTTGCCTGCTTGAGGCAGATGTAGGAATTGTAGTTGGGTCGAGTTCAAGCCTTAGGAGAGTGGGGGCGCAATTTGGCGTTTCATTTATTCCACTGTATCCTGGCGTAGTTAAGAAACAGAAAGAATACATTGAAGGAAGCTCTCCTAATCGGAAGGGAAAAACCGGTATTCTTTACACAGTCTCTTGTTGGGCCGAAATACATGCCTTCATTTTGGGTTGGTAGAATCATATTTTTTTCATTCTTACGCACTCTACTTTGTGCTTGGACAAATGAAAAGAACCAAACATATAAAATGTCCAAAAAAAAAAAAAAAGGAAAAAAAATTCAAATTGGTGGTCGATTTTATTAAGGGCCACAAATTTGCTGCTGTCTTCCCTTTCTTTTTGTTTCACTTTCTACAGGGTGAATCCATTCAAAGATGTGATCTTGGTCCTTAGGCATGCTGTAAACATGGTACTTGGAATTTCCTCTCATGTATTCCTTGCCCATTTTTCTTGCTCTATTATTAACTTTGTCGAGTTGTGCTTTTTCAGGCATGTAAGGTTTCAGGCACATGATTTTAAACAGAGATTGTTATTGTCAAGTTGTCCATACAAACATTTGAAGTACTGTATCCGTATTTTCTGTAGGCTCGTATTGTTTTAGTATTCGGAGGAGTGACTTGTCCAGCAGACATTTTCTGTAATGTTAGTGAGATTCCTGCTCTATTATTGAAAAAAGCAGATGCAAAGTTAGTCATCAATCATGTTTCGATGGATGGTTGTAGCTTTCTCTACTATTAATTGCAATTTTTGCTTTGCTTTGATGGTCCTGGATCTTATCTCTAATCTTAATTGTGATTAGGAAGTGCTTTAAACGAGATAATAATGTTTTTTTTTTTTTTTTTTGACCTTGTATCTGCATAGGCTCTTTAGCTACTTCGCCCTTGGACCTCCTCTTGGGCCTTTCTTTGTTGTTGTGTCTTCAGTCATGGTGGCCTTCACTTACAAGTTACAAAGAAAGAATAGCTATCACCGAAAAAGCGAGGATATGCACAGTAAGCAGCATACTAATAAATGAATTAAATTGACCACATCCTAGTTGTAGCTGTTGAAAGGGACAATATATATAATCAAGTTTGTCACCGGAAGTTTGAAAATTTTATGGGAGTAATAATTTTGGTTAAATCATTCGAGTTGGGAGAAACCTTTATATAGGTGAAAGTATAGACTAGTCAAATCGACAACAACTATAATTTGTGACGATTTTTTATTTTTATTTTTATTTTTTTGTGACAAGTGAAAGTATAGACTAGTCAACCTTACCCTCTTTTTTTTTTTTTTTTTTTTTTTTTTTTTTCTCCCTTCATCTCTAGAAGTGGAGGTGAAGATAATATTTTCAAATGTCGAATAATTCACTCCTCAATCCTCCCAATTTATTCCATTCATTGGTATTATTCTACTCTGTTAATTTGGACGTTACTAGTGAACAAGTTCGCAAGGAAATTTGTCCTAGGATTAACTTTGAAAATACACCAACTCATTCCCTACTCATATAGTGCTAAAATTCTTTAAAAGAAGTCTCTTTTAGTGTTATATCGATTATAAGGTTGTGTTTGTCAAGAGAGAGAAAAATAGAAAGGAAAGTAATATATATAATCTAAGAGATGGGAGAGAAATTTCTCTTATTATGCTAGTATGAATTTCTTTGTCTAATTTTTCGACACTGGAAGGTTAAATTGGATTCAACATCACTCACTCAATCTATTTCTTTTTTTTTTTTTCTCCTCTCTTATTAAACGATTATGAATATTAAAATATTGTCACTAATCCTCTTACGTCTCGTCTTTCTTTCCTTTCACTTTTTTTCTATTATGGCTGAAAAGAGAGAGAGAGAAAAAGAAAAAGTAATGAGACTCTCGAGACTTATAAACCCTAGTTAAACGGTAGCTATACCTTATCTAATTAACAGACAAACCGCCTTTTATCCACACCACCAAATTAAATTGTAGTTATTAAAAGCATCAAGAATAGAACTTCTCAAAAAACTATTGAAGACGTGTTTTGTGCAACCTTTCCATCAATATGATAGACGCTATTATAGATATCCTTGGTAACATATCTACGAGAACATCAAAATCCTAGTTAGGTCAGCTTGATCATGAATTGTTACTTTAACATATATGTAGATAACAAAGTAGTCAATATCGATCAAGTGTAACATCAATGTCAAACAAGCTTTTAAAATATGAAAACTTTAAACAACATGGGAGCAAATCTTATGTAATCCAGCACCCAAAAAAAAAAAAAAAAAAAAAAAAAAAAAACGGCCTTATGTTCAGTGTACAGTATACATGCACTGAAACTAGAACAGTTAAAAGGAGAATATATTAATAAACTATTAGAGGATAAATGAGAAGAGACATGTTGACCCCCCACTTTGGGCATTGATTTGGATATAGAATTTACTCCATTATGCCCCACATTTGTTTGTCACTTGTGTTTATTTAAATCAAGTGAACAAAGATAATAATTTAGATCCGTGTCCTACATTTGCTTGAATTTTCCTTTTCACCATTTTCCCCTACTTTCCAACCACATATCTCATGCTTAATTCACAAAGTTTAGAGTTGATCATGTGGGTTTCAATTCCCACCATATTTTTCAAATTTCGTTTGATTGATTATTAGTTAGGCGTCAAGGAAATCTTGTTTTGTGGGAAGCTTTTGATATGGTGGGGGCCTAATTGATCTACTAAATTGTACGTCAATTATGCTGATGTTCTAAGGTTTAGGATTATTGTGCTATGAATTCAGTCACTCCAACTCATTAGGATTTTGGCTTAATTTGATTATGTGCTTACTTAAGTATTAAAATCTCATTATGGTTAGATAAATGTCAATATCTGAATGGCTTAAGTTCCAAAAGAGATTAATTAAGCATTTAGAAGAACTCTTTTGTTGGTAATTTGTACCAAAAGGCATTATTAATGCATGCGCATGGCACGGTTAAGCATTATAGAATTAGTTTCACTTTATTAATGGAAAAAGTAAAACGACAAGACAAAAGTTGTCAAGTTTCATTGAACAATATATGTTTTGTCAAAAAGTAATGTCTTCATACGTACGTCTGTGGATGAATTTGGTGCCAACTAGTTGAGTTTTTGGACTAAAATTCAGGTGTTGAAAGGATTTGTTGACAAGGAAGAAGGTTACATTTTTCGGTTTGACCAATAAAAAATAAAAATTCATGAAACTCACAATAAAAAGAGAAATGCAGCTGAAATCAATGTTTGTGGACAGTGGCGGAGCCACGTTGGGCTCCCCTGGCCCAAGTGGCTCCTTTACAATTTAACCCCAACCAAAAAAAAAATATTTTTACAAAGCTTCTCCTAATTTGCTCCCCCTAAAATTTTCAATTTGCAATATTTGCGTTAACGTTTTTTAAAAAAATTCAGATATACCCCACAAAGTTTGGCTTTCCAAGTTTTAGATACTTATATTTTAAATTTAAAATACCAAACAACATAAAAATCAACCATAATATTATATAAATCCACTGAACAAACTTCAAAAGTGTATTAAACTTAATTAAAATTATTATATTGTTGTTTTAATTAAAATTTTAGTTTACTTCACGTCTGCCTCTGAAAATTTTTTTTGCTCCGCCACTGTTTATGGATATGTTCATGATTCTCTAAACTAACAAATAATATAATGTAATGCAGAATCCATTAATTTGGAACTCAGAGGCAAAACTAGATATCATTGGCTGAAATAACAAACAATATATATATTTTTTAAGTGAAATACTTTTGACATTGAAAAGCATACAGAAAATTCCTCAAGAAAAAAAAAGAAAAAGAAAAACGTCTTTTATTTAAAAAAATGTGCACCATAAATATCCAACAGACGTGGGAAATCCACAATTAATATTATTTTTTGTGGAAAAATCTGCACTATGAATATATATATATATATATATATGTGTGTGTGTGTGTCACGTGTGTTTATACATACACACGCATATAAGACACGACATCTATGTTGCATGCATTTAGTGGGTGTCTTATATAATTCGTCGTGCAAAAGCATACATTAGTCGAACATGTCGTTAAATGCTAGTGCTGTTAACCATAGTCCAATATAATATTCCAAAAAATTAAATTTTCTACTAATACCCGGTTAATCTTGGGACACTTTCAATTGTCACATATCCTAATATAGGTAATACTTGGACAGATTTCTCACTGTAAGAATTACAACCAAAAACTGAATCAAATTGAACTCTAAGCCAAATATATATACTGAAATGGACTTTCTTTCGGAGTAGAAATATCAACAGTTATTACATCACAATCTCACCTGAATATATATATATATATATATTAGCTTTCAGATGCATTAATATATTAATGTTGTATCATAAATATACGATAATTAGAGAACATTAGCACTTGAAATCCTACCTAAAACAAGAAAAGGCATGCACCCACTTAATTTCAAGGATCCAATCAATCTGAACCATCCAAATCAGAGAACTACTCTTGACTTTTTAACATAAACTTTATTGGACCATTTAGCAAAAAAGAAAACAAAAAATATTGAACCATATAGCTCCATAATAGACCTTGCCCACTAACTATTTAGTGAACCTTTATGGTCAATGTTTAATAGATTTACCTCCTCTTTCCTTTATTAAGAATTAAACGTATTTAAGTACTGTCTTTTCTTCTCTAAATTTTTTAATTTATTGCCAGAAAGAAGTAATCTATCAAACTTTGGCTTTATGTGAAAAGTCTCTTCAATGATTGTTTCCTTTAGTGGGCAAAAGTTTCTATACCACATACATCCTAAAATAATATTATTAGAAAGAAGTAGTATATTAGAAAATAGTGAAACCAAAGATATAAAAACTATAGTTATATTCATGGACAGAGCCAAGTGGGATTTAATGGGAGCTCAAGCTCCCTCTTATTATTATTTTTTTTTAAAAAGAACACATATATAAATATATAATTTATTATATCAATATACACATAACTCATTACACATTCAAAATTTAATCCTATAATCTTACTATTTTTATTTTAATTATAAACCCTCACTAAAAAAAGTTTTAACCGGCTACATTTTACTTCTATAGTGAAATTTAGAGATGAACCAAGTTCGGAAATTTGGTATTTTGGTCAGTCTTCATAAATTTTCCAGCATTTTTCTATTTCTCCTTTGGCCTTTAGTTTAGTATAACAGATATTTGTAGCATATACTTGTTATTTATGTTATTTTAGTATAATTTGATACAATTTGATACTTTTACAATATAAATAACAGAATAAAATAATATGCCTACTAAGTTTTCACATTGTCGTTTTCTCTGTTGTTCTTGTCGTATTCAATTCTCTTATGTGTTCTTTTTGTTTTCATGATATATAGAACACTTCGAATATCTTCTCAAATATGCAGCTAATTGGCAAGATCATTAAAATACATATAAATACATTTACTCATAGCAAAAGAACGGTAGGGTAAAAAGATTACTCTTTGGCTATATTTGATATAATTTAAGATTCAAAACTTGCCTCCAACGTATAAACTTTACCAAAAACAAGCACAAAAGTTTAAATAAAGATAACTATTTGTACTTGTATGAAAGCCATAAAAAAAGACAGAAAAGGTAACCATGATTCACCAATAGTAGGTAACCAAAAGCACCTTGTCTCAATGGATGTACATATGTGTCTATGAGTATGTTTGGTAGTGATTTTTAGAGTCTAAAATTAATTCTCTAACTATCTACAGTTAAAATTTATATTCAGTAAAAATTATAAAAAGTGATTCTTAAAGAATTTTTGAAGAATTTACAGTAAAAAACAGAAGCGGCTCAAAAACAATTTTAACTTTTAGATTGTGCGACAATCACTTTAAAGTACAATTAATAATACTTTCATATTACCCATAATACCTTCTAGAATCAATACTTGTAGAATTATAATTTATTAAACAATTAACTATTTTTTTATAACAATTAACAATAATTTTTTAAAAATTTACAGCACTATCAAACTAGCTATATATATGTATATGTACCCACGCATATAAGTTTGAGTGTGACTCAGCCTGGTAACTGGGACGCAGAAGCCAACCGATTCCACCTCGCCAATGTTATTGTCAATTAATTTTGCTAAAATTAATTGCATGTCATAACCACTGCCCTTATATTCTTTTTTATGAAGAAATTATTAAACTTATTTTTAAAGTATATGAGTCTAAATTTATATATATATTAATATAATTATTTAATTAAAAATAAGAGATAAAAATTTAAATTTATATATTTTAAAAGATATTTGTCTCATTCTTTCTTCTTTAATTGTATTTGTACGAAGGTTTTAATTTCCACCTCCTTGGATATTCCCTTTATTAATATAAAAATCAATTATACTTACAAATTAACACACATGTATTTATATTATATATAAAGTAGGACCATACATGTTTGTACGTGTCCAATTATTGCTTTTTTTCCCTAACACAACATCCTTCTTGTTGTTTTATCCGTCTCTAGCTTAGCTAGTACCCACAATGAAAGAAAGAATAAAGAAAAAAAGAAAGAAAGAAAGAAAGAAAGAAAGAAAGAAAGAAAGAGGAATAAAAAAATAGTTCAAGAAATCCATACCCCATTATAAATACACCCAACAACTCCAAAGACTTTTATTCCACTTCTTCTCTCCGCCCTTTTCTTCTTCTTCTTCTTCTTCTTCTTTGGAAAAAATTCCTTGAAAGTATATCTATATATCTATATATATTTATATATATATATATGACCATGTCAGTTTCAGGGTTCATGAGAAGGACGTTTCTGTTTAAAATAAATTTCTTCTTTGAAGGCTCACCGGAGAGATATGAAGTGATTACCTTTCTGCAGCCATGGCCTAATTTGCCACTATTTACAAGTTGTAATTAGGAAAGGTAATTATTATAAAAAGGCTTTGAGGAAAATGAAAACCTCTAGGCAAGTCTACTGCTTGGCTTTTGATTATATTATTATTAGTATTGTCGTACGTCATGATCATCTCAACCTTGACGAATGAAGATCTTCCCAATTCTCATCACTCTGCTTGTTTGTTTCACAAGGAAAGTCTATATGGAGGAAATTAAAAGCATGTAATAAGTTGATTTCTTTCTGGGATATTGTGTTCTTCTCCTCGTTGAGGTTATGAATTTCTCTCTCTCTCTCTCTCTCTCTCTCTCTCTCTCTCTCTCGTAACTTTTACATGTCTTTTGAGCAACCATAGAGATTGATTTTCTATGTCTTTCCTTTTCTTTTTAATGTATTTGATTTGCGTGCTACAAATTAGATTGTAAGAGGACCATGTATTATCTTCAGATCAAAAGAAACAGCTTACTTGTCATCTTATACTTGTTGTTTATATTCTTGTTGATCAGTTCTTATTCATTTCGCAAATCTCAATAATTTTTCACAACCTAATTTCTTTGCATATATATATATATATATATATATATATATATACCATATTACATATTAGGTCAAGCAAAGCATCTTAGAAGTTTTCTATGATCTTCTACGACATATATGAGCAAAGTAAGATAGATTCTTTCTTGGCAAACAGGAGATTAAGTAAGGAATTGATCTTTTATAATTTGTTCAGAAAGGAACAAAATTAATCACGTTACAGATCACCAACAAGATTAATGTTTAAAATTATAATAATAAAATATTATTTCTTGTATGATCCATGTTCTTCCACTCTGGCTATTTTGAAAGAAAACTAGGTTATTGCAGTTTAGCTGTCCTACCCAACGGGCATTGGTTTTTCTTTTTCTTTTCTTTTTTAAATTTTAATTCATTATATATATCTTATCTTATTATTACTTAATTCTCAAGATTCTAGTAAATGAATGAATAAGATGCAAATTAGTCCAGTGATTTTCCATTACAAACTCTTGCGTTTTACGCTCCATTTTAGCTTGATTTCGAACCCTCATTAACTTCAGGACTTATCTTTAGTACCGTTACATCAGTAGGAAGAATCAAAAATCTATCCCCGATTGAAAGACATTTTCTTAGGATTGTAATTCATTATAATATTGATGGCCTTAGCACGTGTACGGACGCCAGAAGCAGGAGCCCCAAAAGAAACAAAAAATTCTTCGAATAAAAGGGGATTTTCAGATATGATAAAATGGGGAATATATGGGTCTGTATTCGCGTTTTTAATTCAAGTTGAGATGTGATTTTATGTGAGAATTTTTTATTGTAACAAAAAAAATTAAAAGTAATTATTTATGAGAGTTTTTTATTATAATAAAACTTAAATTTTAAATTTAAATCAGTGAAATGAATAAAGTCATAGAATCTGTGCGACAGGACTTCAAAGCTCCAAGTAGTTTGGGGAGGGGGAAAAGACACTGCTGATAATGTATTAAAAGTACCCCAATGATGGTTCAGAACTGAAGACAATCTCATTTGCCCAGCTAATCAAGTTTCATCCTACTTATAGGGTAGGGAAAAAAAAAAAAAAAACTTTATAAACTGCACAATTCTAAATCAATCAAATGTTTACAAAACTTCCTTAAATTGTCACATTCTTCTTAATCTAATACAATTTTAATGCTGTTTAATACTTCATAACTGTGTTTTACTAGTAGTGTTTTTCTTTTGATATTCTACAGTATAATTCTTCAAACAAATTCTTTTGGACACCCAAATGACCAATTTAAGCAGCTGGAAAGTTGTGGCCGACGTGATAATTCATTTGTCAGTTTTCCTTTCCTATCCTATCCTATGATTCCTATCCACTCCCTTCCATCGTACTGTTGGTCCCTTTTTAAAAAAAAAAAAAAAAAAAAAAAAAAGGTTATGTAGGCTCGTTCACTTCGTAAATTTGAGTTTTTAATTCGAGTTGAGATGTGATATTTTTTTTAGAGTTTTTTACTGTAGCAAAAAAAGTTAGATGTGACATTTTCTGAAAACTTTTTACTGTAAAAACTTAAAATTGAAATTCGAATCGGTGAAATGAACATGGCCTTAAAGAATGAATCCAGTTTCACTAACATTATCATGCGTCCGATATGGCAAGATCTCTAATTAGAATTATTAAGATTGGTTAGATGATTCGTTTCCTGATTTGAATTATGGTTCATAGTTTGTTATAGTATTTTCTCTCATAAAAAATATACGTAAATTAAAAATAATTTTAATTTTATAGTTCTAATATATGAACTAAACAGGCTATATCGAAAATGGACGCTGATGGGAGGAGAAAAAAAAAAAAGAAGATATTCTGGATGTGTATTAGTGGTTATCGGCTCTTTTTAAAAGTCTATACGTTCAACACTGTGCATCACAATTATGCATGTGTATGTGTACACATGTATTTGTGTGTGTCGGTACTTTGGATGGATGATAACCATGAAATTCCTTAGCAAGAAGGAATCTTTTCTCCCTAGCTTTATTTGTTGTAATTTGTAAAAGCCAAAATACAGGGCTCAAAATAATGTGTGTACCTTCCTGCAATCTCTTTATGTTAGATTACTAGTACTTATCAGACAGACTTTAGGATAAGGATGATGATTCACTAAAGTCTGCCCTCCCATCATCTCCTTTTTTTTTTTTTTTTTTTTTCAAATTTTGTTACAAATTTGAGTTAAGTCATTATGTCCATGTGTGTTAAATTATAGTGGGAAATGACATGCAACTAAAAAGCAAAAAAGAAAGAAACACAAGGCGATCAAATGACATTTTTTCTATTGGTTTGTGACTCATCTAGGGCCAAGGGGACTAAAGTGGCAATTCTCAAACAAAGCATGCAAAAAAAAAAAAAAAAAAAAAAAAAAAGGTTGGTTAATACTTAATATCACTATTGGTGATAGTTCAATTTTAACAGAAGAATATCTAGAATCTTCATGAGCAAATTATAAGACCCCAGAAGAGGAAAGACCCTTCCAAGATCCAATTGAAATATCTTCTTTCCAACTTTCTAACATAGTCCAATCCCAATATTGAGCCACATTAAACTGAAACCAAGATTGTGATAACCCTTTTACACCCCACCCAAAAAAAAAAAAAAAAAAAAAAAAAAAAAAAATATTAGAAAAAAAAAAGTTATGATATCTTTTCTGGATTGAAGAAAGTGGTTAGTCTCTCTTTTGTTTGTACGTTGTGTCCGTACAAGTTGTATGTAGTTGATCAAGATATTTGTCCTAAAGTAAAGTATGGGGTTTCTATTTTCTTTGTCGTTTCTTATGAAGTGGTTCTTACATCATTGAATACTGGACAATTAGTTTTCTTTTTATTTATTGTTTCTGTCGTACGAGCTTTGCTTTACCCTGAAGAGACACACACACGTATATACTCACTGTACACATGATGGTTGGCATGACAACTCTATAAATTGAAGAGAGGGTACTATATAATATTAATAATGGTGGTCCATTATTATGTGTCTAACACCTATTTATTATACAGCATTTCTTGTTTGAGATCCGTAAAAAGTTACGGTGGATAACTGGATATATAGATAAAGTGATAAATAATAACTATTGACGGTCAAATTTTACTAATAAAAAATTAATCGGATTACTTTTTAGTTTTTTTTTTTAGATTACCGGTTGTGTGGGTGTAGTTTAACGTATAAGGAGTTATTAGATATGTGTGTATGTGTATTCACTAAATCATGCCTAGGTAAATGATATAAAAAAATTTATAGTGATTCACTCTATAGAATCAAAGCTACGTCCACTGTGATTTTATATTTCTTTTTGGGAAGATCACAATTTACAATAATCGTTCTTACTAAGTCTGTTCTTCTTTTGTGTTTTTTCGAACCCCCCCTTGCTGGGGGTCGTCCTCTTTTTATATTAGGCTTCCTTCGCTTAGGGGGTTTCCTTCATAGGTAGAAGCACTCAAGTGCTTTTTTTTAGTAGGCTCAGACGTAGCCCATTAATTAGCACTATTCACTCAGCCAATTAGTCTTATATTACGGCTCTGTGTTTCCCCGTAATACTTATCTGTCCCCTGTGGGGGCGGTCTGATAGCTTGCATTTAATGCCTGCAGACGTCCTCCACTTCTGCACGTAACCCGTCACGTCCTCCAAAGGACGTTCCCCTCGTCGTCAGCGCTGCTTAGTCCAATCGCCTTCTTCGGTGGCCCTCCCTGCGGTCGAGAGATCTTCATCCCTCAATATCGACGGCGCAATCAGTCGACGCCATAAGGGATCGTCGCCCTAACTTGGATTTCGTCCTTGGGCCTTCGCAGCGGAATAGGAGGGAGACCGTAAGCGTTGAGGGTTTCTCGCTTGGTGGAGAGTAGTCAAGGCCACGTGTCGCATTATCGTTCGTCCATGTGTCCGTCACATTTTCCCACACATAATAACTATCTACCCCAGTCCCCAGGTGAAATTTTACCACTCTTTTTTTACTGTTTGATAGGGTTAAAAAAATAATAGCCCGTTTTATTTGTGTCATAATTTGAATTATGATTCGTAATCCGTTACATTATTTTTTCTTAAAAAAATACACGTAAATCGAGAATAAATTTAAATTATGATTCTAAATTCATGAACCAAACGTCTACTAAATTCTGTCGAATATCCTATGTATAAATCCATTTTTTAATCGCGACAATTATCATACATCATTGTTTGGTCAAGTATCAAGTATCAACGGTCATAAAAAATAGTGCGCAAAGGTCTATTTCTGGCCAATTGATTATAAGTTGAAAATTGGATATTTTTTTTGAAACAAATTAATTATTTTGTCGAAGATGTAGAAGGAATCTTAAAGGAATAGGGCATCACATGTACGTCTCTAGCTAACGGCGACTTTCTTTAGAAAGATACTTTGAACAATTGGGTTATAATGTTATTGGTTTATATAAACCTTTTTTTTTCGTTTTTAGTTTATAGTCATTTTATTGTTTATTAGATGTCGTTTTTCTTAAGAAAAGCAGCAGTAACTTATGAGTTACGTACAAAAACGTGTTTTCAACTCAAACGAACGCAAAGTTTGAGACGATGGACGTCATGTCATTTGCATATATTTATCTCGTTCATTTTATAAGTTTTTAATTTTAATTTTACTATACAAAAAATTACATTTAATTTTTTTATTACAGTAAAAAATTCTTATAAAAAATTATATCTCAATTTAAATTAAAAATTCAAATAAACAAACTAAATGAGACCATAATCATTAAGTTTACGGTCATAAACCCCTTAAAACAAAAAATTTCCGTTTTTACCTTTTAATGAAAATATGGATACTAATTTACACATGTAAAATATCAAGAAATTGAAGGAAAAATAATCGCATTTTTTAGGGGAACAAATAATTGCAACTTTAAGGTAAAAAGTCTAATTTATAGATATTAATTTTGTTCTCTCTAAAACGTTATATCGTTGTGGTCATTTATGAAAATATCAGGAATGTTCTAAATATCTTCAACTTTGCTTCGAAGGAAAATAGAAACTGCAAGTCGGTGACTCAAAAGGCTGAGCTCCATCAAGACGTCATTTTAAAAAGTAAAAAAAAAAAAAAAAAAAAAAAAAAAAAAAAAAAACCCAAGACACCATCGACGGACCATTCTATGCACTAACGACATGTAGCCTATCACACAGAATATAGATAACAAGTGAAATGTCGTTTTTCCGTTTGAAGTACGAAGGATACCTCCTTTTTTTTCTTTTTTTTTTTTTTTTTTCTTTTTGGTAACATGCAGAAATGCTCAAATTACGGGATACTATCAACTTTAAGTCTCATCCACTTCACATATTTAAATTTTCAATTTGAACTGAAATTTAACATTTTTTAAAAATTTTTTACTGTAGTAAAAAAAAAAAAATTAGATGTGATATTTTTTGAGAATTTTTTACTGTAAAAATCTAAAACTAAAAATTCGAATCGATGAAATGAACAAGGATTAAGTGTGTAGAATATGAGACGCGCTTACTATAAAATTTGGATTTGTAGAATAAAAAACTGGAAAATGGTTCTATACCTGCACTTTTCATTGATTAAATTATGGTTGACAGTGGTGTAGCAATATTGAGATCATTGTCAAAACAACATTCTTAAAGAATATTAAAACAAAACTTGAGAAGAACTCTAATTAATTGGACAAAATTCCTGCACTATTTTACAAATAAACAATACGCATTAAAAAGTCAAAATGGCTTTTTTTTTTTTTTTTAAAAAGAAACTTTTAAGTTAACAATTGTCAGCTTCGAGCAGCGAGCAGCGATCAACAGAAGAAACATACCTTTCGACTTCTCGCAGTGTCTCGGTCTTCAAGACCTCTCAAAAATGATCTGATTGCAAGATGCTCAGAGGCATATGTCATGAACGATGCCAAGATTAAACCTCCAGCAACTATCAATGCCAACCTGTTTGGAGACCACAAAGATCTTTCTTAACAATTTGCAAAAGTTGCTCTAAAAGTATGGGGCAACGGGGATAAAAAATGGGATATTTACATTTTTATACTCTATATTTTCAGTTTATTCAAAATTTATACCTTCGATTTTTGATCTCATCAAATGTATACCTTCAAATTTGACTTAATATACAAATCTATCACTCATCTCGGTCAATAATTGATTGACTTTTAAAATGACCAAACTATCCTTAAGAAAAAGAGAGAAAATAAAATTAAAACTTTCCAACGCTACAAAAAATAAAAATTAAAAACACGAAAAAACCCATTTCAATGTTATTTTGGATTTTTTAAGGTTAAAACCGTAAATTTAAAGGTTTTTTTTTTAGTTTTCTTTTCTTTTTCCATTTTTATTTAAGGGTACTTTAGGTATTTTATGCTTAAAATCGATAGTTGACTGTGAAAAGGTATAAATTTGAGTATTAAATCTAATTTGAAGGTATACATTTGATGAGATTAAAAACTAAAGATTAATTTTTGAATAAATCAAAAACACAGGGTATAAAGATGTAAATATCCCATAAGAAAAATCCTCTAACAGATACAGATATTCTAAAAGCCAATTACCTCCCAAAAAGAGCGGTAATTCCTAGAAAACATGGTACAGATGGGGCAACAATAGCCAAAAATGCCATCCCTAGCCCATAATACCATGCAGCGATATCACATGACGATGCAAGACGCTGATGACCTGCAACACATGCATTAACCGTGTATTAAGAAGAACATGTAAGCGAAGACAAAAAAAGAGAATAGCTGAGTTTAGCAATGACCATGGACATAAGAATAGTACTTGGTATCTCGATGCATTAATTCGAATGACTATGGCAGGTCTACAAACCTTTTCCAGAATCATAATCAAGTGACTCAGAATGAGAGGGAAGGGATCCCGATTGAACTACTGTAGCCTTCCCCCACTGGTATATTAAATGGAGATAACCTCCAAATAAGAGAGAGAAGATCGTGAATGTCCATTCATACATCAATAGTAAACCAGTCCAAGGCATCACTTGTCGCGGCACAATTGCAAGACCAAGTGCAAGGGCAACAAGAGCGACCGTGAAACAGAAGAAGACAGAAACCCCACCTAAATAGGTGGGAACCTTAGCCTGCAAACCCCCATCGATAATTGTTAACAAACAAATTTGGATTATAGACAAAATTTTATAATTACTAACCAATATGACAGAGTAACACGGTGGGAGGATGTTTTTGTTTAAAGAGTTTAAAAATGTAAAATTCACCACATAGATTATAAAAGGAAACCTAACCTGATGGTTTGGATTACTATTGGATGATGTAGAAACACCAGCATATGTATGTGTTCCAGCAGACCTGATTTTGATGTAAATATGTCTAATATGGTCGCATAATGAACTTCTACATAATGAACTAAAGTACTCCCGTGTCTGCACCAAATATTAATATGTTAAGAGATCCAAATGTCTACTTGCTTAAAAATTTAGGCGTAAAGAACTTTCTAACAGCATACCTGGAGAAATGATCGATAGTAACAGACGAGAAGAGCACAAAATGGTAGCAAAAGCAGAAATTTGACAAGAAAATTATCATTAGGATTACTGCCGCCTCCAGTTCCTGGAAGGGATTCCGGAAGCTGTTCCCTAACATTCTGCAAAATCAGAAAACAAACGAAAAGCAAAATAAGCCATCAATCAGAGATGAAATCCTCTTTAGAATGAGAAAAGAACAATCTAATAATAAATAATACCGCCCGCTACTAGCAACCCACCAACACCAATACATGGACACAGCATATAATGTGGAACCACATGCACTTGAATACCAAGCAATATAAGGAAGAACAAATATATTGCACGTACAGGTTGGCAAGGATCATATCCAAATATAGTATGGAGTTAATACTAAAAGCAGAATCTGATACAAGCATAACTTAGTATGGAGTTAAAGGCAAATCAAACCTGCCAGACATCAACAGGTTTCAAAAGCCAAGATGTCCACCAGTCCCAAGGTTTAAGAGGACCAAGTGTATAGTGGATTACACGGAGTTCACTTTCATTAACCATCCACTGCATCAGTGATGTATAAGCAGATCAGATAACATAGCCATAGAAATTATAGACATAATTAGAATGAGAAAGGGAAAAAGTAGAAATCCTTCTTCATATTTGTGCAGGAGTACCTTGTTAGCGAGCATGTAAAGACCAACATCTGCATTGTATAGAGTGGACAGCCGCTCCATTTCAGGAACTGGTCTCGAATTCAAAACTTCTGGGGATAAATTTGGCTCAAAAACATGTGCATTGGCAAAGCCAGCGTAATATGAATTCAGAAATCCTTGATCTCCTGTGAGAAGGGACCACATACAGAAAAGTTAGGAGATTTGAATATATCCCAAAATAAAATCAAGTAGAACGTAAAGTTTCCCACAAAATTTTCATTTTTTTTAAAATTTTCTGTACGACTTCCGCATAGTGTTCTAAACGAAAAGTACACACCAGCAACAAATAATGTTGATGATACTAGGGAAAACAAAACAGCATGACCACGCAAAGAATTACTTTACCTCCAGTGTAAGATTCCAAAGTGTTCACTTTGCTCATCATGTCATCGAAAACTTTCTGAGATGATTCTACTACCATCACTCCAGAGTTCAATCTCTCAGAATGCTTCAAGTTAGCGCAAAACTTTCCACATTTGAAAAGATCCTCAATACTTTTAACCACAATAGTATCCGCGTCGAGATAAACGACTGCAAGATAAACATTAGTTATAAAACCATTTTCCCTTTTTCATGAACACCAACAGAACTTAAAACTAAGAAATTTATGCTATCTAAAAGAAAGTTACAAATCTTACCTTTTTTGTAGTTAGTCATGTTGAAAATTTTCAGCTTTGTGTAGACACCCCAGAACCTCTTTGGCCGTACTTGATTAGGATTTGCCAATAAGCTAATCTTCGTCACAATCCACCCATCAGCCTGAAAAAATTTTAAATTATCCATTAAAAAATTGTCAGCTATAACCAAAATACTCAACTTTAAATCTTCTAAAATTGTTTTGAAACTCCAAAATTGATCCCAATAAGCTCTAACTTCATTTATTTCAACCATGTTTTCGACATCCAATAAACAATAAAGAACTCTTTTTTTATTTCCTGATTCTCCGATCTACCAAAGAGAAAAGTTGAGCGTTGAACAAGAAAAGCAAAGAGAAGAAATCAATTTATCCACAGAGCTGAATTTTTTTTCGCTTAGGGCATGAGAGGAACAAAAATTCACCTCGAGAAGTTTCATGGCGTAATCGGAAACGCCATCGGAGACCAGAACCACCATGTCCTTGGTGGATCTAGTGTCCCGAATCGATTTTCCGAGGACTCGGACGCCCAACAAGAACTCATCTCCGTACAAAAGCGTGACGTAAGCCTCGTCGGATTTCTGACGCGGCGATCCAAAGACGCCGTTTGATGGAATCCAAACAAGAGCAAGTGTTACCAGCACGAAGAACCATGGCTTAAGTCTCATTATAAATTTCTCCAATTTCCCTTTCGGTACCCAAAAGATTTTCTCGAGAAATTAGGAATTTTTCTCGAGAAAAGAAGTCCTGAATATTGGAATCTCTTTTAGTTCAAAGGGTTTCGAATTCGTATCATCTCTGACCTTCTTTCTTTTTCCAGACTTTCTATGGAGTGTCGTCTATGACCTCTCTTACCCTCAGAATAGTCGTCGTCTTACTTTTCTTCAATTTCAAATTTTTCATGCTTGTTTTCCTAGGAAGATTCCTTTATGTCATTCATGATCAAAATTGTGTTAAGAAAAAACAAAAACAACATACAAAAATTCAAGAAAAAATCTGTAATTCAGATACTAATTCAGCGGGTTTGAAATTAATTCTGTTTTTCACATTTTTCTAGAAAAAAAATGAAAGCGAGGAGATTGTGTTTGGGGTAACTAAAGATAAAAAATAAAAATAAAAGTAATTTTTTAATTTTGTGTAAATAAAAAATAATAAAAAATAATTTTTAATCACTTTTTATTTTTTATTTTCACTTTTTCATCTCCATCTCCCCGAGAGATATATATATACATAATTATTCTATTAATCGGTTATTTCTTTACATATATATGAAAAAAATATTTTTATTTTATATTTAATATATTATTTAAAATATTATTAGATATTTTTAAAAATATATAATTAAATAGAGTTTTAATTTTTTTTATAATAAAAATAATCTCTTGATAAAATTATCAAATATATTTTTAAAAATATATAATTAAATAGAGTTTTAATTTTTTTTATAATAAAAATAATCTCTTGATAAAATTATCAAATATATTTTTAAAAATAATTTCTGTTTAAAATTAAAGACGTTTTTATTTCTATTTTTATATAAAAAATAAAATTATTTTAAAACGTATTATAACGCAGATTATTATAATGCAGTTGAGACTAATAATGCTAATAACCTTGCTTTATTACATGTGTTCTCACTTCGCTTTATCCTTTTTATTGCCTCATTTACGCCGTCGTTTCCTCTAATGTCGTCGCCAGTCCATCTAGGTATCGTTTTTACTGACTTTTTTGTCGTCGTTTTTAATTTGAGTATCAATTAATTATGATATTATCGTTTCTCTTGTTGTTATTGATTGCCATTTCACTTGTGTTATCTTATCTTTTCTGTTTTTTTTTTCTTTTCTATTTTATTGTCTTCTCACTTTACTGTGGTTTTCCCTCGTCGTCAATTTTCATATAGCCTGTCACTTCGTTTATGTGGCCTTTTAAATCTCTCTCTCATTTGGTCGTCGTTCTGTTTAGAATATTGTCGTCTTTTGCTTTCTTTTTGTTTATCATTCATCTAGAGCGTCCTCTATCGGTCACAACTCATAGCAATCTTATTTGGGCCTTGAGTTACAATACAAAGAGATACATATCTAATGATTAGAAAACAAAACTTTACTGATGATGTATTTTTGTAAATATATACCCTTCCTTTTCTTCTTTTATATATAGGAATGAAAATATTAAATTAAGAGCGGCATAATCTTAAGTGAGAAAAACTAGAGGGTATTCCTTTAAAACTAAAAGTAAAATAAAATAAACAAGAGAATACAAAACTAAAAAAGGAATCAAGAGAGGAAATTTCCTATTTTTCGTTTTGATAAACATCACAGTCAGACCTGTGAACAAATATTTGTGACCAACAAAATTTTACAATAAATGTTATAACAGGAAAATCAAGATAGTCAAAATGACACAACTAATCCGAACAATATCATATCAGGTTACTGACAGTACGTAACTCATTATTCGTTTTTGCATTGGTAACTGACTAACTGTCTACTATGTTACAAATAATAGCCTTCCATGTTACTCATCCCTATGCTTTTGCGTCGGTGATAATACCATATTACTAATAGTAGTCCATCGTATTATCGGTGGTAATCTATCATATTACTGGTGATATCCTAGAAACACGTTTTAATGCCGTTATATCCGACTATATTGGAGCGCTCACATAGACACCATGACCAACAAGTTCGTGAAAGTTTGACCTATGATCTCATATAAGCATGGATAAAATCTTCGGAGAGATTTCCTATTAGATCCAGACGAGATGCTAAATGGACTGAATACAAACTAATAATTAAAAAGATAATTACTAATATAATCTCCAAATACCAAAGATAAGATAAGCTTAATTAGATAATTATAAGATAAATACAAATTGTTCAAATTAAAGAATTCAATTAAAATTGTATTTTGAAATTAATGAAGGAAATTGAATTAAGTAATATAGTTTGAGCTTTAGGCGTATTCATAAAAGTAGTTCTCATTAGTTGGAAACAACTCGTTTGAAAAATATAAAAAGGTTGTTTGTTCTATTTATATACAAAAATGTACATGAATAGATCTAATGGAGTCAATGTACGACTACACATTATTAATTTACGTGTTTTAAGGTGTGTTCTTTTCACAACTTAAATCACAACTTAAATATTTTTTATATGAGAGAAAACATTATAATAAAAAAGTTGAATTTAAATTTTTATAAAAAAAAATATTGTAGCAAAAAAAACGACCCTAGATACTCGTATCATTGCATGCCAAATCTTTCCCTTCACGGCGCAAGGTGAGATTATTGTTGATGGCCTTTGAGTTTCGACAGCATATTAGCTATAGGATAGCGTAAATAAACTTTAGTCTAAGTTACATAAATAAATTTGGGAAAGCAAAAAAAATAAAAAATAAAAACTTTAGTTGGCTAAGCACTAGCCAAATATCTTACCTAAACATTTAAAGATAACATGTCATCAATGACATCCAAACGATCTCAAGAACCAAAATAATGTGTAATTGGGGATTTTTTTTTTATTTTTTATTTTCCTAATGCCAACAGATATCAATTACTAAACACGATTCATTAGATTAAACCTCCACTAGGTGTTGGTGGATAAGTTCACATAAAACAATTTCGCTTGTTAGGAGGCAAGTGATTGGTCAGTTCGAAAGACAAGCTTATCATTAAACACTCTTTTGTTGACAAGGAACATTGGAGTATAATTACAGTGTTATATATTTAGGTAAGGTTTGGTTCATAAATTCAGACATGATTTATGATTCTGATTTTTGAAATTTAAATTTTTTGTGAGAGAAAAACACTGTAGAGAATCATGAATCATGATTCAAAACTAATGACGGATACACGAAACAAACACCCCCTTAATGACTCATTGATCTAGACCGGGCAATATAAGACATGATTTTAGATGTTGTGTTTGGAATTGTTCTTGTTTTTATTTTTCACGTTTTTTGAGAAAGAAAAATAAAAATGATTCCAAAACGACGTTTGGCACAATTAAAGACAAAAAACGAAAATGCAAACGATTTTTTAGTTTAGTGTAAAATGTGAGAGAAATGAAAAATGAACTTTTAGTCGTTTTTCATTTTTTATTTTTGTTTTCTCCTCTCTTGAGTAGAGAGAGAGACATTAATGAGTTTTTTTTATACTGAAAATAATCTCTTGATAAAACTACTAAACGCATTTTTAAAAATAATTTCTGTCTGAGATTGAAAACGTTTTCATTTCCATTTTCATATAAAAATAAAATCATTTTGAAACGAGTTCTAAGCGCACCCAAAGAGTTAAAATTTGAGGGTGCGTTTGGTTGCAATGAGGGAATGATAATGGGGATGGAAATGAGAATGATAATGGAATAGAATGAAAAGAAAAGATGATTTATTTATTTGGTTCTACTTTTACAAATGTAATATAATGGGGTGTGAATATTTTCATATTAACAAAATTACCCATCATGTTAATATAACCAATATATCATATTTATTGATATAATCATTTAATAACTAATATTATATATATATATAATTTTAAGGATATAATATATATAATTATAGTTATATAATTATATATTATTATAATACAATCATAATATATAATAATATAATAAAATAAAATAATGATATTGTGATTATTTTATATTATAATGTTACAACTATACTATATTATATTAATAGAAATATAGTATAATTATAAAATGTAATAATATAACATAATATGACATATTACAATTATAATATATAATATAGTATATTATCATTTCTAATTATAATATATTATTTATGATTTATTATAAAATAAATATTTATAATATTCATATTGTAATTATATAAATACTTAATTATAATATTATAAAATATAGTATATATTATAATTATAATATTATATAGTTAAAATAATAAAATTTTAATTTTTATTATAACTATCATATGAAAACATCACATTTATATCCTATAAAATAATATAGCATAATATAATATAATATAATATAATATTATATTATATTATCTTATAATGATAAATATAATTATAATAATTATTATTAATTATAATATCACAATTATATTGTATAATATATTATATTTATAATGATAAAATGTATAATACATAACATAAGATATTATTATATTATTAAATATGATATATTATAATATACGTATATAATTATAATATATTATAATTATATGTTATAAAATATAATTATATTATAATTTAAATTAGTATGATATAATATTAATTATATTATAAATATTAATATAATAATATTTATAATTATAATATTCAAGGGTAATGATAGAAAAGAAAATTAAAAGAGTTTAGAATAAACATTCATCTCATGAAAAAGGCACTCATTTGATGAAAAAGTCATTCTATTTTAAATGATCATTCATTTTCCTAAAACCAACTAAATATGAGAATAAACCTTGATTCATTTCCATTCTTTACATTCCCCTAACCAAACACACCCTGAAAGTTTACTAACGCTATTTCCTTAAATGTAGATACATATAATATACCCTTTTGAGTTTTGAAAGATTGTTGGCTCAGAAATAAATAAACCTAGGCAAAGAGGAAAATTTGCTTCAGATGAACAAGTAATAGTAAAATTGAAAAAGTTTGACATGTTGATCGAGTTTGAGAAATGAAATGTTTCAGTCTTTTATATATTTTGCAGATTAAATTCTCCCTTAAAAAAAAAAAAAAAATGGTCCCTTTCAAGGAATTATGATGCAAATGATAAAATACTACTGTTGGAATTCTATTTTCTGAAACATAAATTCTTTAAATATTTTGGAAACTACTATCTATTTTCAACGTTTCGGTTTAACAATTTACCCTTATTCGTAAATTTGAAAGTCATAGATAGCATCTAACATCTTTATGCTTTCTATACACATGCCATCTGTTGGTTCAAGGAATTTTCACTACTTCATGAACCCAAAGGGCCAACCCCCCCCCTTTTTTTCATTTTCTCCACCTTTCAACGAGACAAAAGATCTTTTTCATAATTTAAACCGAAATAAAGGCTCAACAGATTGTCTTGTCCTTCAAGAATGCTTTATTTTAAATTGTAATTTTCTTCTGACTAAAAATTTAATCATCTAGAAGCCTACTAATTAGCACTTAATTGTCCACCTTACTAAAAAGAGAAGTGGGGAAAAAAAAAAAAAAAACTCTTCAAGCTTCCTCTATAAAAAGAAAATGCAAAAAAGTGTGCAACATTTTTTTTTTTTTTTTTTTGTATCAGTAATTCAAACTCATCATTTTTGTAGCTAAAGTAAGAAAGCCCTTTTGCTTTCAGTGAAACCTCTTTACCATTATAACAATGATTTCATTGTTACTTTCCTTGTTGTAATCAGAGGAAAAAGACATAAAATTCCAGAGGCGTTTGCTGCTCGGTGTCAGCTAGTCAAGAATTCCTAGTCACTTTTGTGCAACGACATTATTATATTACAGCATAGGGGCACTAATACTCTATGAAGAAAAACAAAGTGATGTTTTTTTTTTATAAGAATAAATGGTGGGTTTGAAGGATAGAAATGAATCTTTTTAATCATTTAAAATTTGTGCTTGAAAGACCCATATTCATTTGGTTGCTGTTCTAAGATTCACGAGTTTCTGTTTTTTTAATGGGACATTCTCTTGGCTACTAAGGAGGAAAAACAAACGAGTGACTTGGAATTTGGCTCTATTAATACTTAATGGGTATTTATTTATAGTTTTCTACTATAATACATAGAGAATTATGTGGTACATGAAAATAATACCTTATAATTGACAAGACATAGCTATTTGTCCTTAGATCATATTAAAACAATATTAAACTAAAAATGTTTAAAATTTTCAATGAAATTTGATGAAGATCGGATGGCTTTATCTTTGTGTACCAATAGTAAGGTATTTTTCCGCATCCCACCACGAAATACTCCTGTAATATATATTCCTTTATCCCCTGGCCAAAAACAAAGGACTTTTGAACCTATAAGTAATACAAACATATTTCACATCTCTTCCCTTAAAAATCTCTGCAGGCTTTGAATTTCGACCGGAAGCAGAGGATGGATATGTCGCCTCCAAAGTTGAGTTCAAGTTCATCTTTCTTATATTTTCAGATGGCCATCTCTATTCCTTTGATCGAAGGCTTATCTCATCTCATATATAGCAGCTCAAGCAGGAGTTGAGCTAAAAGAGATGTAAACCTCTCGGCAAGTCTGGTTTCTTGGCTCTGACTTAATTCTTTTTTTTTAATTTTTGCCTAATATATATATATATATATATTTCCTTGTTTGTTTTCTTCATTTTGGTTGTGATGAAAATCAACAGAGAATATATTACATGTATCATGGGGTTGTTCTGATTCACTCCAAACATGCCTTTTGTGGACAATTTAATGATCTTGTAATAAGCATCTTTCATGTATGTCTTGTTTTATCTCCAATATAGTATGAGAACTCTTCTTTTGAATATATCATGTCATATGCCATATTAGTTATTACAATCATCTTATAAATGATTATGTTGATTTCTTGAACCTGCCTCCATGGCTTTGACAGTCTTTCTAGTTTCTACAGCATCACCACAAGAGAGTAAAGTTTGAATACAAAGATATATATACATATATATATATATATATATAGAGAGAGAGAGAGAGAGAGAGAGAGAGAGAGAGAGAGGGTAAGGAAATAGTTTTTAGTTGCATGTAAGTTCATATTGATTCATGTGTGAATGATGTTGGTATATACAGGCCAAACCAATTTCAAAGAGGTTAGAGTTTTTTGTGCCTATGAATTTCCCAAATACTGCCGAGTGCTGACCATAAAATCCGAGCCATATATTCTGTTCTTGACGTACGTTGAATAAAGTATAACAAGTACAGGTCCAAGGCGTGTCCTACTAGTATGTAGATTCAGTTTCATTGATGTAGGACAATTAATCTAATTGGAAGTATATAAATATAAACCATTCATTATCATCTATGTGTGTGTATATATATACATCCTATGTGTGTGTATAACCTTTTGATATGTTTTTTTCTCAATTTTCTAATTCTGTTCTTTTACTTATGATCTTTTTAACTTTATAGTACTTATCTTTGGATCTTTTTCCAGAAACGACGGGAAATGATCTGAACTTTTCACGATTTTATTTTTAACCCTAGAGTGTGGTTCTTGTCTAGTACTGGGTTATAATTCTCGTCGTGAAGGGGTAATTTTGGAAGTCCATTCACATTGCAAATAGTAATAAAGATTTTCAGCAAAAAAGTAATAATAATGTTATTTGATTTATATATTTTTCACGTTGTCTTCGTTTTTCATTCCATTGTCTGTTTTTGTCTGTTGTTGTTTATTTTTCATCTCGTTTCAACATTGTCGCCGCTTCATTTGTGTCGTCGTTACTCAATGTGGTCGTCGTTTATTATTTAGATGTCGTTTGTTCTTACACTTATTACGTCGCCGTTATTCAATTTGGCTCTCGTTTATTCATTATTGTTGCTAGTCGTTTATTGTAATTTACTTTTACTTTTATTTTAATCTTATCGCCCTTTTTATTTTGTTATTATCGTTTATACTATTGTTTCCATTTCGTTACCGTTATTTGGGCAATTTTCGTTTCTATTTATTATCATTTATTGTCTTTTCTCTATTTTCCTTGTTTATAATCTAGTTCAGTGCCCTTTTCATTTTGTTGTCGTTTTCAGTTTCTACATATCATTGATTTTCGTTGTCATTTTATCATAGTTGTCGTTTTCATTTCATTTGTCATCTATTTAGGTTATTGTCGTTTATTGTTATTTTGTCTTATCTTTTTAATTTGTTTCCTGTTTCAGGCCTCGCTGCCGCAAAAAATTATATATATGTATATTATTATTTCCCCTAGAATAATATACTGTGAGACACCAGTAGTGTTCGGCATCATTTATTAGTTATTAATAAAAAGTGAGTTTTATAATATGGGGTATTTGAGTCCACTTTTTATTAATAATGATGTTTAATACCGGTACTGTTTAAAATATTTTTCTAATGGATGTGGGATTGGGGGACTTTTTTTTTTTTTTTTTTTTTTTAAATCTGGTCAACCGTCAACCTTTTAACTTAGGCACTCGTGAATCTTCCAGAATACCTCCTAGTCCCACGCCAATGGTGTGATCATGAAACGCCCAAAAGTACCATGTCTTCCATCAGTATTGAGTGTAGACTAAAAAGTTTATGAACTTCCTCAAAGACGTAATAATATAAAGGCGAAGTTCATGGATGAGCATATGATAGGGTTTAGGCTCATGCAAATTTGTAGGAATGCGTTCTTTGGAACTAAATCTACTTTAATTCCCTTCGTGATCACTTGGGATAAATATAAAATAGAGAAAGAATGAAACTAGTTTGAGTTGCTTAAGTTGTTGTGTTTTCCGTTTCATTGTTATTATTTTTTTATTCTTTCTTGTTACAGAAAGAATTAAGTGGACGTTTGGTTTATAAATTCAGAATCATGATTTAAAACTATTCTCGTTTTAAGTATATTTTTTATGAAAGAAAAATTCTGTAAAAAATTATGAATCGTGATTCCGAATCATAGACGAATACATAAAATAAATCCTCTAAGGTTTTTAACTTTTCGTTGTTATTTCATCGTGCGTCTCTGACGTTTCCAGAAGTCAGTGATGTTTTAGGATTTGATATCGTTTTTTTGACTTTTCTGTCATTTCTATATTTCTTTTGGCTTTTCGTGTCACTGTCGTTTCTTCTTTAATTACGTCATTTTCTTGAATCTTTTTTTAGTCGCCTTCAATGTTTTCTCATGTTCAATTTTAGTGATGCGTTACCGTTTCATTATTTTATCAGTGCGTTTCACTTTGCTGTTTTCACATCATGGTCGTTCCTTTAAATTCTTGTCGTGTTATAATTTCCAGTGATTTTTCATTTGTGAGTCGTTTTCACGATTTTTACTTCTTTTAAATTGTTATTTTTAACTGTCTTTGTTTTCATTCAGTTGTCGCTTGATGTCAATTTTTTTTTAAATAAATAATTATGTCATCTTCTATTTTTTATATGCCGACTTGTCTACCACTGTGTCGTAACATAATATTGCGTTTTTGTCGTTTGGTGTTGTTCTTTATTTTTTGTTTTATAACTGTGTCCTTGTTTATCCCATCTTGTTCTTAGTTCCCTGTTGTTTTCGGTCATCTCCTAATAATTCGGTGTCATTTTAACTTTGTATTTGTCGTTTTTTTGCACTGCAGCCTTGTATTTTATTGTCGGCTGCTCTTTTTGGTGTCGCTTTCAAATTTTCCCTTTTTGTCGTTTAATATATGCTTAAGGAGGCGTTTGGTTCATAGATTAGAATCATAAGATTAGAACCATTTTCGATTTACGTGTATTTTTTTGAGAGAAAATACTGTAACGAATCATGAATCATGATTCGAATCGGGGGATGAATCCCTCAACTAAACAACCCCTAAGTGTCCTTTCACATTGCAATCGTCTATTTAGATTATCATCTTTTTCTTCCCTGGCTTAGTTCTTGTCGTCTATTATTTTGTGTGTTGTTTCTATTGACATGACTACCATTTACAAATTCGAAGTGTTGATGGTTTTCTTTTCTTATCATGTATTCGGACCGTTTGGTTACGACAATCCACATTTAATTATCCAAATCAAATAAAAAGAAAAGCAATTCTAACTTACCACGTATCGTAAAGTATGATCTCTTTTTATAAAATTACAAATTATAATAACATACTCAATTAAGTTATCTAATGCTATTAAATCTCCAATAATCAAGAGACTTCAAATATAAAAAATGAATATGAATAAAGTTTAAACTCTTAATAAAGGTAATTATATATGAGGACTTAATTTTTTTCTAATACTTCCCTGCAAGATGGAGCTTCAATTGAAGATTCTAATTTTCGATTTGTGATGGAATGAATCCATATGGGTGATGGGAAGATACGTTTTAAGAGAAAGACTTGAGCAGAGATGACAATCGTCGAGGCACGCTGAAATGACAATCATCAAAGAAAAAGTGACATAGGGACGACAATGGTTGAGGGGTATTTGTCCTTTTGTGCTTAATAGGAAGTAGAACGCATATCCCGTAAAGCGTTATAGGACACTGGTGTTGTTTAGTATTATCTACTAATAGAAGGTGGGTCTCGCGGTATGAGACCCACATGTGGGACTCACTTTCGATTTGGTGCTTAGCACTGGTGATGCTCTTAAGTATTTTTCTATCATATTTGTAGCTACATGTGATTCCGTAGCCTTTCTACCTCCTTTCTATTGAAAAATTTTAATTTTTTTTTTAAAAAAAAGAGCTTTTGGGAGAAGTTTATCAAAAGAAGTACCAAATTTAGAGAACATTAGCAAATACCACGTAGAAAGAAGTGATTGAAATTATATCATAATCTGTTGATACGTGAAGAAAATTTAAGGAACTAAATTATAAATTTGTTGCTATAGTAATTTAATTATTTAGTGTTTTCTAACACTCTCAATCGGCAATTGAGACTTTAGTTCTAACTTCTGACACTACTCTCACCTTCCTTAATCTATCACCATCGAGTAATCACAAAACGATCTTATTAACAATTCTTAATTTGCTTATTATGATAATTGATGAAACTTACAAATAGTTGCGGAGGAGCTATTACAACCAAAATAAAAAAATAAAATAAAAAAATCATCATCAAATGCATATGCTGCCCACAATTTGATTCCTCCATCAATCTCCAATGATGAAGAAACGATTAAATGTGTAGAGGTGGCTTTGGCATAAAGCCATGTGGGGGCATCTAATCCACATGCTCTATGGATTCTCTCTAATGGGTCACAAAAGTATGGCAAAAGATACATATATATGTATAATAATAGGGGCCATAAAATGGCTAATTTTGTAGTCACTTCTTATTCCAATTTGAAGGTGTCCTTATTAATAATGGGACTAATTTTGAGTCCTTTCCCAAGGAAGCTGCCCTTTCACATGGCCTCCAGCCCCTTCACCTCCTCTTTTATTGCTTTGAATTATTACACTTGGTAGGGCATCTAATATTAATATCCACATTCATATTGAATGCTCTTTTTAAAAAAAAAAAAATAATAATAAATAAATAATAATTGCAAAGGACAGATGTGTGCATGTGAATTCATGGAGGCTTAGAAATGGGGTGCAATTATTTTTTTGGCCAAGGAATGGAGTTTTTTGGTAGGGCAAAGACAATGATTGTTACATAACTTCTCTTTGTCCTCCCTATTAGAGAAAGTTCCAAGTTGTCTCTTGTTTCAAATCTTTTATCCCATCTTGTAACATGAAGAGATTCTCATCTGCCCATTTAATTATTTGGATAAGTACAAATTAACCCAATAAACAACTTAAACTAAAATTCTTACCTGGTTACAGAATAAAAAACAATGATGATAATAAGATTAATGGTTGATTCACTGCCGGTTTATACTAAACACCTATATCCATTGAAGTTACTGTGTTCCCAAAATAACGAAAACTTGTTTCCTTTAATTGTTCTCTGATTTTTCACCTTCAGTATATTATTATATTTTGAAAAAAAAAAAGAAAAAAAAAGAGAGAAGGGAAAAGGGAAAAGGAACTTGGAATAAACCACCTTAAGAACAAGGCATCACAATCTGTCTTGAATGTTAAAATAATGGATTTCTTGGCCAAAAGTGAAGACATTAAGAACCTTACCTAAAATCATTTGTGTAATTACAAGGAATTATAATCATCAGTGAGTGGGAGATTTCCAATTTGTTAATGCCAATTGGAGTTGACCATCGATCAATTATAAGTAAAACAGAAGAATAATCATCAGTCAGTCACTGAAAACACATTCTCTCCATGCTTTGCTGTCTGTGAGATCTCCAATAAGTCCAAAGCATTACAGTCATTAAGTAGAGATGATTAGCTGGTTCAGATCCCAAGAACCCACGTATCTACAATAAGTTAATCTCCATTTCCTATAACTTATTACAAACAAGTTTATAAACTAATCTGATCTTCCTTTCCCTCCCCTTTCTTTGTCTTTCATACATAGCCAAGAAATGCTAAAACACAACTGAGAGAAAACTGACTCAGAAGAACAACACAATGCCAAAATCCCTGTTGTTCTTCTACTGTTACATTGGTTTTTCTCTTGTTTTTGCTCAACCTGCTCCGAATGAAGAAGTCTCGATCTTGATGTCGATAAAATCAGCTTTGGTTGATCCAATGGACTGCCTCAAAGACTGGAAAATGCCAAGCAAGAGTGTTGAGAATGAGTTAGTTCATTGTAACTGGACTGGCGTTTGGTGCAACTCCAAAGGCTTTGTGGAGAAGCTTGATCTCTCCAACATGAATCTCAGCGGCCGCATGTCGGATCACATTCAAGGCTTGACCGGCCTCTCTTCTCTCAACATTTGCTGCAACGGGTTCGAGGCATCCTTGCCGAAAACTCTGTCCAATCTCACCTCACTGAGGACTATTGATGTGAGCCAAAACTACTTTGTTGGCAAGTTTCCAACAGGTCTTGGAAGTTCTGCGGTGTTGACTTTGGTCAATGCATCGAGCAACAACTTCTCCGGATTCCTTCCTGAGGATCTTGGCAACGCGACATCGCTCGAGAGCTTGGATTTCAGAGGGAGCTTCTTTGAAGGTTCAATTCCTTTATCCTACAAGAACCTGCAAAAGTTGAAGTTTCTTGGCCTTTCGGGTAATAATCTCACTGGAAGAATCCCACCAGAGCTTGGCCAACTTTCATCTCTTGAGACTATTATTCTTGGATACAATGAGTTTGAAGGTGAAATCCCAGCTGAGATTGGAAATCTTACAAATCTTCAGTATCTTGATTTGGCAGTTGGGAGTCTCAGAGGCCAAATTCCACCCCAGTTAGGCAAGCTGCAGAAACTCACCACAGTTTATTTGTTTAAAAATAGCTTTACAGGAAAGATTCCACCAGAGATTGGTAACATTATATCTGTAGTGTTTTTGGATCTTTCTGATAACCAGATTTCAGGGGAGATCCCAGTAGAGCTTGGAGGGTTGAAGAATCTGCAGCTTTTGAACTTGATGTGCAATAATCTAACCGGTTTGGTTCCTGAGAAGCTTGGAGAGTTGACAAAGTTAGAGGTTCTTGAGCTGTGGAAGAATTCTTTGACGGGTCCTTTGCCAATGAGCCTTGGAAAGAACTCTCCATTGCAGTGGTTAGATGTGTCTTCAAACTCATTATCAGGTGAGATCCCACCAGGTTTATGCGACTCTGGCAATCTCACTAAACTCATGCTCTTCAACAACTCGTTTTCTGGTTCGATCCCATTAGGCCTTTCAAATTGTTTGTCCTTGGTCAGGGTTCGGATTCAAAACAATCTCATTTCTGGGACAATCCCAGTTGGCCTGGGAAGTCTACCTATTCTTCAAAGGCTGGAATTGGCCAAAAACAATCTCACTGGCCATATTCCTGCAGATATTGCTATGTCTACGTCGCTTTCTTTTATAGATGTCTCTTGGAATCACCTTGAATCATCTATTCCCTCTAGTCTTCTCTCCATTCCAAATCTCCAAACTTTCATGGCCTCAAACAACAACCTGAAAGGTAAAATCCCAGATGAGTTCCAAGGTTGCCCTTATCTCTCTGTGCTTGATCTTTCAAACAACCATTTCTCTGGACAAATCCCAGAGAGCATTGCTTCTTGTGAAAAGCTGGTGAATTTGAACCTCAGGAACAACTCTTTCACAGGGGAAATCCCCAAAGCACTTTCCACAATGCCCACATTAGCCATCCTTGACCTCTCCAACAACTCTCTTGTTGGTCGTATACCCGAAAACTTTGGAAGCTCACCAGCCTTGGAAATGCTCAACTTGTCTTACAACAAGCTTGAGGGTCCAGTTCCCCACAATGGGATCCTAATGACCATAAATCCCAATGATCTCATAGGCAATCCGGGACTTTGCGGTGGCATACTTCCACCATGCACAAGAAGTTCCTCTTCAACAACTGGACACGCAAGGAACATGCACATCAACCATGTCGCTATTGGTTTCATCGTTGGGATTGTAGTGATTTCTTCACTAGCTCTAGCATTTTTTACGGGTAGATGGGTGTACAGAAAGTGGTACTTGTACAACAGCTTCTTCAGTGACTTGTTTAAGAAGGATAGTGAAGAGTGGCCTTGGAGACTAGTCGCGTTTCAGAGAGTGAACTTCACAAGCAGTGAGATTCTTGCTTGTATCAAAGAATCAAACATCATTGGCATGGGAGGGACTGGCATGGTTTACAAGGCTGAAATCCACAGGCCCCATTCAGTCGTGGCAGTGAAGAAGCTGTGGAGGGAAGGATCAGACATCGAAGGAGGCGACGATCTATTGAGCGAAGTTAATCTTCTCGGCAGGCTTAGGCACAGGAACATTGTGAGGTTATTGGGATATCTTCACAATGAAACAGATGTTATGATGATCTATGAGTACATGCCAAACGGGAACCTTGGGACCGCTCTTCATGGGAGTCAAGCAGGAAAGTTGTTGGTCGACTGGGTTTCGCGCTATAACATTGCGGTAGGAGTTGCTCAAGGCTTGCATTATCTCCACCATGATTGTCACCCACCAGTCATCCATAGGGATATCAAGTCTAACAACATACTGCTTGATGCAAATCTGGAGGCCAGAGTTGCAGATTTTGGATTGGCAAGGATGATGATCCATAAGAATGAGACTGTTTCAATGGTAGCTGGATCTTATGGATATATTGCACCAGGTCAGTAACTACCATAATTCATTGTCAATTAGATTTCATTACAAGTTCCAAATCTTATTTCTGGTTGTAGACGAGCAAATTTGGTCTTTTCTTAATCACTTTTAAGGGAAAATTAGGCAAATGCCCGGTTTTTTGTCCACCTTTTTTAATAAATGGCTGAACTTTACATTTTTTAGACAAATGACAACTTTTTTTTTAGGGAAATGACCGTTTTTCTGTAGTAGTTAATTAATGATAAACCATGTCAATCAGTGATAAATTGGTTAATCGGTGATAAATCAAGTTAATCAGTAATAAACCATCAAATTAATAAGCGGCGAAGAACAAATAGAATTTGCTACAAAAGCCGGCTAACGGGGGTATTCCTGCGTATGAGAACATAGTAATGGAGAAGGTAATAGCCGAAATAGGATTCGTTTTGGCTAGAGCGCCCAAATCCGCTATATATTTGACACGGGTGATAAACTAAAGTTATATAAAAATTTCTAATTTTACAAAACTTCGGTCATTTACTCCCAAATCCCTATTCATTTTTGTTGCATATATGGTCAAGATATAGTGTAATTTCTAATGTGGTGTTTATCTCAAATTTTTTCTTTTTAACAACAGAATACGGGTACACAATGAAAGTTGATGAGAAGACAGACATATATAGCTATGGAGTTGTTCTTTTGGAGCTTTTAACAGGGAAGACGGCATTAGACCCTGCATTTGGAGAGTCTGTGGACATAGTGGAGTGGGTTAGGAGAAAGATAAGAAACAAGAAAGCCATAGAAGAAGCTTTGGACCCTTATATTGCAGGACAATGCAAGCATATCCAAGAAGAGATGCTTCTTGTGCTAAGAATTGCACTTCTTTGTACGGCAAAACTCCCCAAGGACAGGCCATCCATGAGGGACATAATAACAATGCTGGGAGAGGCAAAGCCAAGAAGGAAAAGCATTTGCCAGAATTTGACACAAAATGCAAGCAGATCAGAGAGGCCCATCTTTACCACCACCTCACCAGCAAATAATAATAGCCCTCCTGTAGGTTCATTTCTTCAAGCTGCTGCTTTGATTTTTTAGCATCTTTTTCTATACATATATATGTGTAAATCTTCTTTTCATTGTGTTTGGTATGAGGATTCGTGTCATGATTCGAATCATAGTTCGTAGTTCGTTATAGTGCTTTTTCTCACAAAAAACACACGTAAACCGAAAATAATTCTAAATCATAATTCTAAATCTGTGAACCAAACGTCTACTTATTTTTTTTTGTTTATATCACAGGCATGCAGTTAAGGTGGTGCTTATTTGCAGCCGACCTTCACATTAAGGTTTACTTTCCTAGGCTTAACTTGTGAAGAGAGAGAGAGAGTCTTACAGGAGAGAGATAGTTATTCTATGCCAATCAATTATCATTGTTTGCAAGACGAAGGGAAAAAAAAAAAGTATTGTGTGCGTTTAGAACCGTTTTTTAAAACGGTTTTTACGTACTTTAAGAAGCAAAAAATGAGAATAAAAATGAAACAACATAATAAATGTTTAAAAATAAAAATAGTGAGAATAATTTTTGTAAAAAAATTAAAAAACAGTTAAAAATTATTTTCAGTTTTTATTTTTTAATACTTATCAATAATATTATAATATATCAATTAATAAACACGATTTTATTTTTTTATTATACTTAAAACAATCTTTTAAAAAATTAATCAAATACAATTTTAAAATTAATCTCAGAATAATTCTCAAAACAATCTTATTTTTATTTTTTATTAAAGATAAAATTATTTTAAAACGCACCATTATTTTTTACGTTTTATTCAATATATTGCTGGCTCTAGAAATCAGCCAATGCTTCTAGGGAGAAAGAGAAAAATAGGCCAAGACTTGAGATGAATTAAAATTAATAGGCCAATAGTTTACATAAGTTAATAAATAGGTCAAATTACTGTTTTCGTCCATAACTTGTTTAGTTATAAACCATAACTTGATAAGTTATTATCCATAACTTATCTGGTTATGAACCATAACTTGACAAATTTATCCATAATTTATCTAATTATGAACCATAACTTAACAAGTTATGACATATTAATTTTTATAACTAAAAATTAACCTATATATTTCTTAAACTTTTCATATTAACCTATTTCTTACTATTTTTCACGCTTCTATTGATTGTCGTACCACCGACTTTCAGGGGGAAATAATAATAATAATACCCGCCACTGAAATTAAATGCACGTGCAAGTATTCGTGTAATCCAAAGTCCCATAATATTTTATTAAAAAATGCTTATTTTGAGATTTCAATCATCTCAAATGAAGAGAAATATTTTAAACAAATCTTCTGCCCATAATTTTTATCCTACTAATGATTCTAATTACACCGCTCGGAAAAAGGGAATACATGGCTATATTTAGAATTAATCATGTATTTATTTTTTACGTTCTTCAAGAAAAAGAAAATACCAATATTTTTAAAACAACATTTAACACAATAAAAATAAAAAAATAAAAATAAAAATAATTTTTTAATTTAATGTAAAATGAAAGAGAAATAAAAAATCATTTTTAATCATTTTTTATTTTTTATTTTCGTTTTCTCTTCCTTCGAGCAGAGAGAAAGAGACATTAATGAATCTTTTTATACTGAAAATAATCTCTTAATAAAACTACCAAACATAATTTCAAAAATAATTTATGTCTAAGATTGAAAACGTTTTCATTTTTATATAAAAAATAAAAACATTTTAGAATGATTTCTAATCGCGCTAGAGGATTTCGAAACTCATGTATAAACAATTGGTTGGTTGAGAAGGAAAAATTATGCCTCTTCTCAACACAAAACTATTTGCCTCTAGAACTGATTTACATCATCTCTTATATGCTTAAGGAGAAGAATAAATACATATAACAACATCAATGCAAGCAGCCCTTCAAAAAACAGAGCCCTTAGCCAATGACCACTTGGTCATACGGCATGGGATAAGCTGGGGCACCACTTGTCATACGGCATGGGATAAGCTGGGCGGACCTTGGTTTGGGAAGGTGCGAGTTCGATCCCGTATTGTATCAACAATCAAAAGAGCAGAGCTGTTCGATCTAAATGTCGGACTTAGTTCAAAGGCTGGACACGTCTCTAGACTTGCGTTGCTCCACTTAACAAGGTAGTTGCCGTTGCATTTCCATTTTCAAGAAAGCAGCTAGATAATGGCTGGAAAGAGAAAATTGAAAGAAGAGAAAGAGAGGTGTGACCAAAAAAGTTACCATAAACAGAGTATCGAAATTTCAATTTATCAGAGTGGTAAAATACCTCCATGTCATAAACTCCAGAAAGGAAAAATGGCTCTGTCTCTCCAATCCCACCATGATCCTCAAGCATTCTTTCCAGATCCTAGCAACACAAATAATGGATTATGAACAAAAAGGGTAGTCGTTTTTAACAAAAGAAATTCTCTTTTCTAATTTCTAATATTCCACAGAAGACGTCAAAGAACATTCATGGATGGAGACTTGGAAGATGTTTGATTAAAAAAAAAAAAAAACTAAGCATACTGCTATGTACCTTTCCGGTCAAGATTTCAAACTCTAATAACTCCTCGGCAATCTTTTCAAGAATCTGACGATTTTTCTGGAGCATTTCTTTTGCTTTGAAATATGCTAAATCGTACATCTACACAAACCCAAAAGGTGATCACTGTAAGATGTATGACAAATCTAACACCAGTCATGCAGGGAGTCATCATGTTTTCTTTATGATATGATCTTTGGTTATTAAAATAAAAATAAATAAATAAATAAATAAAAAGTTACCTAAAAGGTGACCACAAGTTATTACCTTTTCAACTTTTGTTGCCATCTCGTACTCATAATTGTTCCCCATACTCAGTGCTGTAGCCTGCGCCAAATACAATATAGGATACCACATAATTCACTTCTTTATTTTTTTTCAGCAAAATTGATGCACTCTTGGATCCAAAGAAAGGAGAATACCGCATTGCTATGATAATATATCGCGGGACTATCATCCGGACCCCACCCATACTGAATCACCATTCTCGTAGCAATCTGTTTCAAATTGCAAAACGAGGAATATTTAAGAAAAATTAGTGTGCATAGACAAAACCAGCTAGATTGCCTGTTTACAACAAATTAATGGCATAAAGCATTGTGTGATGCCAACCTCCTGCGCTTGCTTTAGTTCTGAAGAAGACAGGAAGTTTTCCTCTCCAAAAGGAAGTAGCATTTGTGCTGCAACATGTGAACCAAAACAAAATACAAGCTTCTTTTCAAGGTATGATCTTGACTCAGAATTCCCATTCACGGAACCTTCATTTCTCGCCTTAGTGATCTTTGTACAACCGATTCCCTGTAAAATAAGGGCCGGAGTTGATTAGTGCTCCTTGGATGTAACTCAGATTTTAGTCTGCTGACCTACCTTTTGCAGTTTTCGTCGTTTGTCACCCATTTTTGAAGTCATAAGAAATACAGGTAAGAGCAGTTCTTGAACGACATGTGGAATTAGATAACCAGATAAAGAACAACAAACAAAGGAATGTAGTACAAGCCTTGCATCAGTTCACCAAGGTGGCAGTTCTGAATTCCAGGAAAAATTGTATCTAAATGCATGGCCTTAAATGAATAGACTATTGATCCTTCATGAGGAATCCATTTTTATTAAATTGGTCTTAAGTCTTAACCTCAAAGGAGGCCTTAAAAAAGGGCAGTTTTAAGTCATAAACATTAAACATTTGGAGTGGTCTCCGTACACGTGTATGCTTGTGTTACTGATAAATAATTTTTGGCACAATGCCGGTATTCACCGTTCATAAGCAGGATGAAAACCTTTTGGAGTAGGAAAATGACTTGATAACAAAACTAATAGATGCGTTGTAAACAATACATGTAAAACATATACCTAAAGCTATAAACATTTCAAGATATGAAACTGACGAACCTGCCAAGACAACGGTTCAAGCCATAGATTATCTACGACATCAAAGTTTGGCAATAGAAGAGCAATCAGGCCACGTCCAGCAGCCCAGACAGCATGTGGAAACTTGGTCTCCCTTGTCCACTGTGAAACTATAAAATTTGTAAGAATTCACAATTCTAAATGCATAATACTTGAAATGAATCTATGTTTCCAGCACATGGAAAAACCAATTTAAAATTCATTGTTTCTTGAATATTTTCATGTAAACAAGCAGTAGATACTATGACCTTGATCAAGAAGAATAACATCTTACATCAAGAGGCGGGTTGAGAAGTTCTATTCCATTGCTTATCTGTCCATATGGTTCCATTAGATCAACCACATTTTGCAGATCTTCTTTAGTCAATGTTAGCCCAAGATGATTCACCAGCATTTTGCTTAGCTTCTTCACAATTTTGGTTTTCCGCAACCATCCTGGGATGAAACCACTGAAAGTCTGCAAAAGTAAGGATTATTACATTGAACTGATTTATCCTTCAACATCTTGTCAAAAGAAATAGATGAATAAATAAAAACCTGCAAAAAGCATGTGAATCTAGCTTGCAACTACATTCAATCCATCAAGTAATTTCCAATCTCAAGGGACAATGAGAGAGCACTTTCATGGGTTCTTACCGCAAACCAACCACAGTAGCTCATAAGTTCATCCATATCGAGAAACTTGCTTCTAAAAGCACTACCCTCCAACGCCACAGGTACGAGCTTCAATTCTATGGGTCGTAAAAGAGCTGTCTTCTCAGCGACCTGAAGCCATAGAAGGTTCAGGTGTCGAGCAAATTACTACATGATTTTGTGGAAATGTAAAAAAAAAAAAAAAAAACCCAACTAAATCACAGTGAAGTTCAGTAGACGACTGATGGAGATGGCAATAACAATATATGCACTTATTCTAGGTGTAAAAAATTAAGTTTAAAAATTTTAGAATTATTTCCCCTGTTATTTAGGATTTTATTTGTTATTTTAATTTCAAATTTCCACCTGTGAATGTGATCCTTATCCCAAGTCAGGGTTTTGAACTCCTAGTTGTGCTGAAAAGGCACATCTATAAAAGAACCACAACATGCCATCACAACTACTTACAAGTACAAACCTCTAAAGCAAAAGGAGATCAGGAGCCGATTAATCAAACATAACAGAGGTTCAACACGCAGAGAAGAACAATTAAAACCAAATAAGAAGAAGAAAGGAGGGTAATAAGAATACGAATAAAAACTCAAAAGATATGTATGCTACCTGTAATGCAAGAGCATTAACCTAGATAACAGAATTGTAAACAGCAGCCATTTAAGAAACCAATGTGGAAACTACCTTTTTCCAGTCTACAAAATCAATTAGTTCATTATCCATGGTTTCTTTTGCAGCTATTTGCAATATTTTCTCCCTTTCTGCTTGAGTTGGCCTTTGAAGATGAAATATTCTATCCATCCGTCCAGGACGCTGTAAGGCCTCATCAACTTGTTGGAGATTTCTAGTAGTAGCCATCAAGACAACCCCATCTTGCTTCTCAAACCTGCAGAAAGTCTAATCAATAGGGCACGCTATGCAGATTGTTTTATTACTATCTGCTTCTAAGACTAAGCAGCAGCTTGAAAGCTTAGAGAGGTAGTATGGGCAAACACTGAGTGACAGAGGCCTGGGAACAACACAAAGGACAAGAAAAAAGGTAGCCGTAGAGACCACAAGTTCTACAAGGAGTTACCCATCAAGTTCCACAAGAAGTTGATTAATGAAAGACTCGTGATCCTGGTTTTTAGTGTGGATATAGGTGCCACGAACACCAGCAAATAGGTCGAAATCCTCCACAAATAAGATTACAGGTGCCTGGAAATCAAACATATTTCTCAGAAAAAAAGGTGACATGAACAAAGCAGCTGTCGTATTGACAAGTAACAAATAAGAAGATACATTTCCATAGATGACGATACTTTTTTTCATATAATAAAAAGTCAGTTCCTTTCGGTGTACATTCCAGATCCCCATTCAAATATTGATAATGATAGTTGTTGAATTTTTATCTGCCTTTTTCATAGGAAGGTTTATCAGCCTGCGATAATGCCTTTATCATAAGAAACAGCTAAAATGTTTATATTCAAGTCCCTCTGTGTTTTTAGTGCTAAAAAAATTTAATAAGAAGCTTAAATTTAAAGTTATTCAGGCAATTGATTGAAGTTTTTAAAATAAAAAATGAATTTCGTATCTATAATTGAAATATTTAAAATTACAGAATAAATAACATATTATCTACCAAAAATTTGTGCCCTCGACCTAAATTTCAGTTTTGGACCCAGAATTCCTTACCATACTCCTCATGATTTAATTCCTGATATTATAAGAAGAAAGATGAACATTAACAAGAAAGTTTAGATGACAACCAGATCCCTTGCTGTTTGAAATAGCTCTCTAACATTTGATGCACTTTGTCCAACCCATAATCCTGCTTCTAACTCTTGTGCTTTAACTTCAACAACAGGAACCTTAGCTTCTGCTGCTATAGCTAGTGCTAGAGATGTCTTTCCCGTGCCTCTCTCGCCAACAATAAGCACTCCCTGTAATATAAGCATCAACTACTTTAGACGCTCATCAAAGTCAGCACTCCGATAAACATCACAATACATAAAATATATATATATATATAACCAATGTACAAAACTCTGAATATTACTCTGCATGTCTTCGTGCATGACACAAGTTTTTAAGCATATGCTGCAGTTTCTTTGAAGAGATAGCAAGAGTGATATTTTGCCACGATACATGTCCTAAGTACAATAAAAGATGCAGAAAGCTAATGCAGTATTGATGCAGTATCTTTGGAATAACATACTCGAGGTGCACGAGCACCCATCTCTTGAAAGGCACGAGGATTTTGTAGAAATGCTACAACTTCATTCATTTCCTCTTTCATAGAATCAATACTCGCAAAATCCTTTAAAGGTATTGGTGGATTCTTCACCCTCTGCAAAGCAAAATGAATCTCCTTTTACTTCGTTAAAAAAAAAATGAATACACAGAAAAACTTTCATGTGACAAGAATGAACCTTCATTTGGTCAAAAGCACGAGTTATAGGATCAACGCCAGCCTTCCTCTTCCCTTTGATTCTCTTCTTCCTATAATTATTATAGTATTTCTGCAAGATAGCAGTAAAAACAATGTGATCAGTTGAAAGATGAACAATCATGGGATAAAACATATTATAAACAGTCTTTATCTGATCAACTTTGCTATGAAAACCAAGACAATTTTTTACGTACTTAGCTTAGTGATGAATTCTGACAAAGGTTCAAACATTAAACTTTAATTAAAGCCTGAACTTAACTACAAATTTGCAAGCAAAAAAAGGCTGACAGTTGTCCAGGTTTGACAATCAAATGACAAGGAATCTTAAGTCATACCTAATCATGCAATACTATGAATCATAAGCATGAAGTATAATATGGGTCTAGAAAAGGAACAAAGTAGTACCACTCTCCGCAGCTTCATCAAGCTTGGATCTCTTCGTATCGGCCCATAACCAAGAAGTGATGGAACTCTTCTCTTCAAAAATTGAAACACATGAAATAAAATATACCCGTATATAACGGTTCTTATAAGAAACCAAAAATACCATTGGAAGCCATCTTTCTTTCTGGATATGTAACTCCTTTCTGCCTCCGATTGCCATTTCAGGTACCATGTTGAGTCAACAGCTTGATATGTTTCCTCAGGCCATGCCATCCCCAACTGTATTCTTACCTGGAAAGAAAAACAGCTTCAACTTCACAATAAAAATGATAACAACAAGAACAAAACTAATGACAGAGTGGAGAGACATGGGCTTAAGCATCAATACTGGGTAAGGGATCACAAGCTCCAATAAAGGAAACACGATTGTCATCATTATGTCGTCATTTATATTTTTGAATTTCTCCAAAACCCATTTTCTTGAATATGTTACAGTATCAGCGTTCCAGAAAGCGTTCAAGCATTGTTGAGAGAGCCTAAGGGTCAAGAGAAACTGTTGGCGAAAATCCAACTCTGAGAAAGGGATCCACATCACGTGAACGGCGGTTGGAATACCGCAGGCAAGCATTTTCGTATACAGCCCATCAAACCCTCCAAAATCTTCATAAAGCATTTCAAATTCCTGGAATAAGAATGCAGGATTAAAGGTTAATAGAAAATAACTCACAGGGAGAAAGTAAGAAAAAATATACTACCTTAATGTCAACGTAATATTCTTCGTCATCCCCCTTAATTGCAATATACATGGCTCCCCAATCATGCCTAATTCGGGCATGCTCTACCAGTTTATTTGAGACGGCAAAAGGAACCGCCAATGGGTCCATCTCCCACCTATTTTTTTCTTCATTGTACCAAGTCTTTGAAACCACTCTATCTCGGTCCATAAGAATACGTTCCTGGAAGCAACAGTATAAGAGATGATTATTATCAAACAAATAAATCTTCGTAAGTTTATGAGGAGACAAACATGGCTAAGAAAAAATCCACCTTTCTCTCTGCCACATACTCTTTACCAAATTCAACATCTTCTAATAGCCTTCTTTTCAGTTCTGCCTTAGCTTCTTCACGCCATTTCTTCCATCCATGGTACAAGTGGAGGCTAATAGCTTTAGGAACCATAACTTCTTTGTCTCCAAACATCCACTTCAACTCGACTTCAGGAAAACCTTTCAACACCTCATCTTCTGGTGTAGCAACAACAAAACGCTTTTCATCACCAAACTTCCCCATATTTTTTCTTATGCGAGCCTCTGTGTTTCTCTGCATCTCCCTTGAGTCTTTAAGGACATGATTTATACGTTCAGCAAAATCAATTGAATCTTTGTCAAAGAAAGGTCCAAGATCATCAACTTCCAAAACACTTGGTAAAATATTCTGTTCCAAGTTTTTTCTCTGCGCACTCTCTAAATCTTTCTGAATATCGGATTTAGAAAGCTTTATAACAGAGGGTTTTGGCACACTGCAATCAAATAACAACTGAAACTCAAACAAGGCAGTTGAGACTATTACAAGCTTTAAAAATCATGCATGGCATTCTAGTCATGAGTTGGAAACGGACGCACACTACCAAAGAATTGCGTGTAGCAAGTTTGATATTAAACCCAACACTTGTGGGGCCAAGTGAATTCAAAATGCACTCGATCGTGTTATCTAACTTTAGAGCCAAAGCAAACTACAGAATGCAACCAACCAAATGTAATACACCAGAACTACAGGTGATGCAGAGCAGTTAGTTTGGAAGAATCTGAAATTGAAAATGGCAATCTTTTCTCTGTTTTTGGCATCCAATTTAGATAAAAGAGCCAAAAACGCAATCTTTTCATACTACAGAATACAATCTATCTTACCTTTCCATACTCTTTTTTCTCATTTCCCGAGTAAAGCATTGTACCAACTCCTCACATTCCATCTCAATGAAACTAAGCTCTCTCGCTCCAAAACTCAACGCCACAGTCTCTCTCCTCAAAATCCGATCCTCAATCTCCCCAACTCTCTCCCATATCCAGTTATACTCCCCATCTAGCCTTTTCAAATTCTCCTCCAACCTCTCCATCTCTTCCCTTCGCTCTTTGTCCGCGCTCCCAGACGACATGTCGTACTCCTTCTTCACCTTCGTCGCCTCCTCGACAATCTTATCCGCCCGCTTCTCCAACCTCTCCTTTTCTCCGTTCAATTCCTTCAGCTCCGCGTAAAGCCCGTCCACGATCTCATTCTGCAACTCCGCCTTCTTCGCCTTCACCGCCTTCAAAGCCTCCTCCACTTGCTTCACATCTCCATTTCCCTTCCTGGCTTCTTCCACCGCTCTCAACAAAAACGACACCGTCTGTAGTAATCTCCGCGTGTAATCAGAGTACTCGTGACCCTCCGATTTCGACTCCTTCTCTCTCGCTTCCTCGTTCTCCTTCTTCTCCAAAACCTCCGCCGCCGGAGCGGCGACTGCGGTGACGCGAAGCGGCCGAATTGGAGCAAAACCGATGGCGAAGCAAAACAACGCCAATGCGATTCGCTTCGCAATACATTTGAGCAATCTTCCGTCCGGCTCAACCGCTTCTTCCTTCGGTGCTTGTTTGGAGCATGGCGAGCTTCTAGAAGCTTCTAGAGAGCTAAATACAATAAAATTATATCCAACAGGGGAGAACTTTGGTCGAAACTTGGGCCATTTCGAAGGCAATCTCTGAATTCTGATACGGCGAGTTCTCAAAGATAGCGGGAGCGAAGGATTTCGATGAGGAGACGAGAACAGCGGAGAAAAATGACTTGGAAGCAGACGAGAGGCGAGAATGGCGTCCATGGGAGTGAGAGGAAGAGATTACGGAGGGGCAGTATACGAGGAAGCAGCGGCCATTTCTAGGGTTCCGAGGTAGAGTTCCCGTGAGGGACTGTTTCGATCAGTGACCTCCTATTCAAACACCTTCTAAATAATAGCACGGTAGCACCCTTGTAAAAAATATTTTCTTTTTATTTATTTTCTTTCGGATTTTAGATACAAATACGAAATTATCCTTGTTTTAAAATTTAAAAAAAAAAAAAAAACACCAAAAAGACAAATCTGATTATCTTAAAAAAAATGAAAAAAAGTTAAATCTCATTTACTCATTCGAAAGAACCGGAACGTAACTTTCCTTCTCCAGAGGAAAGAACGGCGCCTACACCCAAAAAAAAAACCTTGCATTTTTGCAGCTAACGTCGCCGGCTTCCACCGCCTCTTCGGCCCCCCGCCACCTCTCCGGCCTCCGACCGTCCCTCCGGTCTCAAACATAACCTCCTTACTCCGGCAAAGCCAGACCACTTCTCACCCTCAAGCTATCATCTCCGCCCCTCACCACCCCCAGGCCTTTCACCCCGGCACTCCAACACCACCCACCTCCGATTTGCGAGGGCGGCCACCACTTTTGATCGGTACCATTTCTAACTGAACCTTTCTCCTTCCGACCAATCTCTGTTTCTGACCGTTTTTGTTTCTGACTGACCCCTTTTGATCCACTCCGAAAGATTTGCTTATGGCGCCAAAGCGGACCACACCGGCCTTGTTGCCCGCCAATACAACGACGCCGATATGTGAAGCCACCGGAGTCTGGGTCAGAAAATAACTAGAGGGAATAAGTGGGACTCCACCCCCACTGATTAATAAGAGGGAAAGTGGCACGTAAGTGTATTTTGAATGCTTATTGTCAATATTTAATTGACTTTTTTAATCGGAGAAACTGACGTTTGGAGAGGAGATTCGGTTTTTGATTTGAATTATGGTTCGTAGTTTATTATAGTATTTTTTTTCATAAAAAATATACATAAATTAAAAATAATTTTAATTTTATAATTCTAATTCATGAACCAAACAACTTACCTAAAATAGGGGAGATTTTGTTGTATACAAAGTGAAGCATATTGAGTTTGATATGGAAAATATGTCGTTTGAAACAATATATACATGACGACTATATCGAATTCTATCGGGGGGAGAAGATGGCGGTCGAAATTTACTATAATGATTGGCTCCATGATCACACTTTATTTTGATTTTATATGACTTTTATAACTTTTTTTTTATGTAAAATTAAGAGTGTGTTTGAAATTCGTTTTAAAATTATTTATTTTTTATATAAAAATAAAAATAAAAATATTTTTAATCTCAAATAAAAATTATTTTTAAAAATGTATTTAGTAGTTTTATTAAAACATTATTTTCAGTATAAAAAAATTTATTAATGTCTCTTTTTGCTCCAGACATGAAAAAATGAAAAGTGATTTCATTTCTCTATTATTTTACACTAAATTAAAAAATTATTTTTATTTCCGTTTTTTATCTTTATTGTGCTAAACACCGTCTTAGAAATGTTTTCTTTTTTTTCTTGAAAAACGTAAAAAATAAAAATAGGATTAATTCCAAACACGGCTTAAGTTTTCAATCACATTACTTATTTTTTATGACCTTTATAATTTATTTTTAATGTAAAACTAAAGTTTCAATTCAATGTAGACTTTAATTATGTTCAATTTTCCGTTTTTATGCATACACGTGTTAGGAAACATTTTGTTCTGACCTTTCATTTTTGTACTGATCGAAACAGTAAAAAAAGACACAATGATAAATGTGTGGTCAGAAATGGCAGTGAGGCGAGGCAGACACAATTTATGATATTTTCTTACCATTCAGATTGGTACCAGTTAGAACGGTTAAAAATGACAGTGAGAAAAATATGATTTACGATATTTTCTTATTATTCATATTAGTACTGGTCAGAAATGATTAGAAATGTCAATGAGATAGATAGAATCTATGAGGGTTTCTAACCGTTCTGATTGACACCGGTGCAAACAGTTAGAAACGTTAACAAGACACATGTGATGTGTCAATGTTTCTAACTTCTTTTACTGGTGTCGATTAGAATGAATAGAGTGTTTAAAACGATCGGAATGTTTTTAACTAGATCTGACCGTGCAAGATAAATACATTACGTTATAGTCTTACATTGGTAATCACGAAAATATATAAATAAAAAGTTAAATATGTGAAATTATGATTTATCGCTATAAACAAAATTAAATTTCAACAATTAATGGCATTTAGTGTACGTTAGTAATAGTTTGAGCATTTAGGCATATCCATATTTATTTAACAATAGTGCCTCAATAATTCGGTTTATGATTTATAATTATAATGCAACAATAAGTCATCAAATTTTTAGAGTGCTTATGGATGATTCTAAACGAATATGTTGGATCTGACAAAAACAAATCAAATAAATCAATCAAAGTGATTATAGCTTGTTCTAATTGAGTAGATCAGTACAGGTCTAATCAGTGAGAAAAAATCACCAAGCACATTAATCCTACTTAGTGTTGCATTGGTAATAGTTTGAGCATTTATGGTATCTATCCATATTTACTTGACAATAGTGCCTCAATAATTCGGTTTATGATTTATAATTATAATGCGAAAATAATTCATCAAAGTTTGAACGTGATTGTGGATGATTCTAAACGAATATGTTGGGTCTGACAAAAATAAAAAGAAAAAAATCAAATAAAGCATCAAAGTGATTATAGCTTGTTCCAACCGAGCAGATCAGTACAGAACTTATCAGTAAGAAAAAAAATCACCAATCACATTAATCCTACTTAGTGTTACACTGGTAATAGTTTGAGCATTTATGCGTATCCATCCATGTTTACTTGACAAATAGTGCCCCAATAATTTGGTTTATGATTTATAATTATAATGCAATAATTCATCAAGATTGAACGTACTTGTGGATGATTCTAAACAGATATGTTGGATCTGACAAAAATATAATTATAGCTTGTTCTAATTGAGCAGATCGGTACAAGTCTTATATCTAAGAAAAAAAAGACCAAGCACACTAATACTACTAGCGTTTCTTACCGTTCTGACCGGTATCAATCTAAATGGTAAGAAAATATCATAAATCGTATTTGTCTCATTGTCATTTCTTACCGTCCTGACAGGTACCAATTTGAACGGTAAGAAAATATCATAAATTGTGTATGACTTACTACCATTTCTAACTATTCTAACGGGTACCAATCTGAACAATCAGAAAATAATTAACAAACACAATTATCATTACGTCATTCCTAACCTTTCTGACGATACAATTCTACAAGGTAAGAACAATCCAGCTAGCCCTTAAGAAATTTATCATTCTGCCATTTCTGTCCGTTATGATTGGTACAATTTACAAGGTAAAAACAATCCGGCTAGCCCTTCTTAATTATTCTAGATCTTTTTCTGCTAAAGTAACGGACAAACAAAACTAATATGACAAATAAAATCAAGGCACATTCTTAAGAAGTTCCAAACAAATTAATAGTAATAATCAAACTAACTCATATTCAACAAAAAGTGAGAAATACAAACATACTTAAAACACATAATTATAGCCATAAATATTCAAGGGGGTGTTATTTCTGAGCTTGCTTCATAAGTTATTGACTGGCACTCTAGCAGAGTCGCTTCCATTTGCATGTCCTATTTTTTTGTACCTCATATGCAATTCTTTCTCCACCAACGGAGTTAAGCATTGTGAGCAAGATATGAGAACTGATTCCTTTCGATGATTGTTGAACCATTCCAAGATTTTTCCTATAAAATAAATAATATCATTATTATAAAATGTCAAAAATTAAATTAAAAAGTAAAAAAATAGTGAAATAAGAAAATATAAATTGACAGGTGGGTAAGAAGACCATTCGGATCAGCCCTCACTATGTACGGATCGGTACCATTCAGACGTACCAAAGCATATCACGCTTATCCAGTAAAATTCTGACTGGTGTGCAAATTTTTTGACCGGTAAACAATATGCTCATTATTGTCAATCGTTTTCTCTTCGAGTTTCCAGATTTCAAAGCTCAAAAAAATCGACGAAATGATATCAATCTTGTTGGTTTTTCAATTTAAACAACTAATAATGAATACCCACCCTTTAAACAACGATTTAAAGGAAAAAAAATAAAGAGAATTTGAGACAAATACCAAATTTGGAGCTTGATTTATCAAGCTTTTCAAGATCTCAAAAGCCCTTAGTTATCCTCTTCTTATTGTTGGGAACAACAACGGATTGTGAACGGAGATGGGTGCCGGAGAAGATGGAAGTTGACGGAGGGCATCACCAGCGGTGGGGGCAGAGGGTGTCACTAGCGGTGGGGGGCGGCACCGACGATTGGGGAAGTGTTAGGCGGTGGGTTTCTTTATTATTATTTTTTTTTTTGGAGAATATGATGACTTTTTCATTTTTTATTTTCTTAAATTAGAATTTTGTTTTTTATGATAAAAGGGCATTTTGAAAAACACATGGCCTCGTTCGCTTTGTGGATTCGAGTTGAGATTTGACATTTTTTTAGAGTTTTTCACTGTAACAAAAAAAAGTTTGATGTGACATTTTTTAAGAATTTTTTACTGTAAAAATCTGAAACTGAAAACTCAAATCAGTAGAATGAACGGTGCCAAAAGTTTCATTAAATGAGGGGGTTATTTATTTGAAACTACTTTAGGTGCTAGTTGCTTAAAAAAATGACCAATTTAAGATTGTTTTTCAAAAGGGTCCCGAACGTAGGAATTATTGGATACGGGGTTCTCTTTCAATGGGACTAGTCTACTAGGCAATGCCCCGCCAATATAGTTTTTCTTTTTTGAATAAGGATACACACTTTAAAATTGTCGCGAATTACCATTAAGATTATTCAACCATAAACAAACACTGAACGCTCATTCGGTTTGCTGATTTTAGTTTTTAATTTGAATTGAGATGTGATTTTATGTGAGAGTTTTAACTGTATCATAAAAAGTTAAATGTGATTTTTTATAAAAGCTTTTAACTGTAGTAAAATTGAAATTAAAAACTTGAATTTGTGAAATGATGAGACCTGAATTCACCAACATTACGTTCTCAAAGAATAAAAAGACAAAATTGACCCTAAACTAGTTTATTTTTTTTGCTAATCCCCAATGTTTATGAGATTTAACCGTATAGTTTTGGCATCACACGAGAGAGGGCACGAGATCAAACGACAATAAAACAAGTAAAAAGAATAAAGATATCAACATTCATCATATCAAATTATGTATAATTTATCACTGATAAACTCCATTTATGTTTATTAATAGATAAAAGTTAACAATGTGTTATTTTCACAACTCAAATTTTTTTATGTGAGAGAAAACGTTGTAAAAAAATGAATTTAAATTTTTGTAAGAGAACATTGTAATAAAAGAACTTGAGTTATTATTTAAGTTGTGAAAAGAATATAAGCTAAATTAGATATAGTTTTATTGGCAATACATTAGAATTAATCATTGATAAACGTCAATGATATACTAAACAAAAGTGTCATATATAGTTTATCGAATATTAAAACTGGTTTATCATTGATTTACTAAAAAAAAACCTTAAACATTACAACATAACAAGTAAACAACAAAAACAAACTTACACAAAAGAGAAAAAAAACACACACACAAACACAAACACAAATAACTCAAATGGTGTAGTGGCAGTGTCTAGATCGGGCAAAGACGGCATGGACAACGAAAATCTAGTAAAGGCATCAGCGCCAAGGAGATCCATATTAATGATAATGATGATCAGTGATGGGGAGATTTGCAGAGATCTCGTTCGTCAGGCAAAGAGATGAGCTCTTCGTTGATTGATGATCAAGAAAACGATTGGAAACATGTGGAGGTGGCCCCTCATGATGACGCCGTGACCACCGAGCCTCACTGAAGTGGAGATTTACAATCTCTACTCGTCTCGAAACATCACGGATCCAAATACAAGTTCATATGAATCAACAAGTATAGAGATCTAGACGGTGGACGATTTCTCCTTGTTCGCTTTAGCCAATGTTTGCGAATTGGCACGAGGCAGCGTGACAGCTTCGCATGGAAAACATGTGCTTAAATGACAAGAAAAGGGGAGGGATTGGGCATCGCACAAGGAGAGATCGCGCAATAACAACATTCGTGATGGTCTGACGACTTAGTCAGAGAATATAAAGAAATAGGGAGAAGAAGATATTAGGGGCCGTTCAGTTCGTTGATTCGAGTTTTTAATTCGAGTTGAGATGTGACTTTATGTGAGAGTTTTTTACTGTAACAAAAAAGTTAGATGTGACTGTTTCTGAGAGCCTTTTACTGTAATAAAACTCGAATCGGTGAAATGAACGGAACCTTAGAGAATGGTATGTGTTGCTGTGACAAGATATACAAGAAAATAGGAAAATATACTAAGTAAAAAGAAGGGTAAAATTGTCCTTAAACTTTATTGAATCTGTATCAGAATATGGAGAACTGAGGTTTAGAAGTGGCATAACACCTAATTAACTCGAATTAACGACAAGTTTAAGGAGTTAGCATCCGAGTATATTACATGAAAATGTTCAGTTTATAGGTTGATGAGGCTTAAACTTATGAGTGTAGTTTAAAATGTTGTTCAGGGTGCAATGTACTTTAAGTTCACATGATTTGAACCTATTTATTATAATAAAATTATAACTTTATTTTGTTTTTTATCTTTTTACATTTATCAATCCATCAAAGCAGCATGATATGATATTTTATTATCTATTCAGACTCTATATATCTAAAGCCATTTTAAATCCAAGTTTAAAACCACACAGTTCGAACCCCATGTGAAGCAAACAAAAAGTTTAGGCTTGCTCTTTTTACAACTCAAGTTTTATTGTTATAGTATTTTCTCTTATAAAAATTTAAATTTTACTTTTTTATTACAATATTTTTTCTCTCACATACACAACTCAAGTTAAGATACCCTTATAGTAACTCCAACCATGCTAGCCATGCTAAGGTTGTTTGGTTGTTAGATTCATGCCATGATTCGAATCATGGTTCGTGGTTCGCTACAGTATTTTATCTCACAAAAAACATACGTAAATCAAAAATAATTCTGAATCTATCAACCAAACATTCACATATTTTTAACCAAAATAATTAATGATTTAGCTTTAAAAAAAAAAAACTTTTATCCACTCTAACCATTCGCTAAATGGTTAGTTATTTTAGAAAATACATTCTACACTAACTAAATATAACTAGTATATAGTAACTAACTATTTTACTTGAATTATTTTTTATTATTTTAACCGTAATAAAAGTAAAGATTCTTTTATAAATTTAATAAAATTTTTTATATATTATATTTAATAAATATTAAAATAATTTATATTTAATTAAAATAAGGAGTATGATTATATTGGTTTTTAAAAAATTATTAATTAAAATAATTTTTTAATTATTTTAGTTAAAATTTAATTAAAATTTAAAGAGTTTAAATGCTGACAGCGTTATTCTTAAAAAAAAATATGGTTATTAATGTAATAGTAGCGACGTTAAGGATGTCATTTAAGAAATTCGCAGGCAAAAAAAAAAAAAACATAAAAAATAATGAGGAAGAAGGAGAAGAAGTGAAGAACACGCGGTTGATCCAACCAGCAACAGTAATTGTGGGTTGATACCAGAAACCCGAGTCCATTCAAATAAAAGCAGACTGGGCATTTTCTGCAGGCACACACACAGAAAAAGAGGAGGGAGAGAGAGAGAATTGGGAGGGAAAGTAAAAAGAGAGAAAAAAAAAAAAAAAAACCACAGGGGCTTCTGCGCCATTCATCTGATGCTTCCTCTTGTCTGTTGATACTGTAGGTCTTCTCAATTCTTCTTCTTCTTCTTCTTCTTCTTCTTCTTCTTCTTCTTTTTCACTACGTTTAGCCATTTCTGTTTCTATCTGTAAACCCTAGAATTTCGTTCTTTCGACGACCGCGACGTTGCGGAAGCTGAAAAGTTTTTGGTTTGTTTCTACTTTAGTTCGGTTTAGTTTTTTCTCGAACATGGTTTTTGTCCTAATCCGGTTTTTGATGCATTGAGAAATGTAGACTTTCTGAAGGTTTAAAATGATCGGAGTGTTGTGAATCGTCGGCATTTTTTGTGGAATCCGATAAACTGTATATGAAACTTGAGCAGTGAACGCAACGCTGATTTCTGAATTAGGAATTACATTTTGAAAGATTTAGTTTTTATTTCAAATTTTATCCATTTTTTGGTATTGATGGTGACAAGAAGCCTAAATCGTGTACTTCTAAATAAAGCAAGCATTGAATTACTAGTGCAGTGCATTTTTTTTTCCTTCTCTTTCATTGGCGCATTGAAATGAAAAGTTTTCACTGATCGGTTGTTTTGCACTGGTGTACTGGGTTTGTTGTTTAGGTGTCTTGTTGGAGGCTTGGAACTAGTGTTCGGTATTATTTGAATTAAAAAGATGGAGGAAAATCACGAGGATGTAGAAGATGTTGGGGACTCTTCTAGTGATTCTTTTATTGATGACTCGGAAGATGATGGACCATCCACATCGGGCCGGGATGACGATGAGTTGCAGATGGAGGCAAGTTTTTGCACACCTTTTTTTTGTTATTATTATAATTATTTATTTCATAGTGTATATTTATAACTAAAGCATATCGAGTGAAAAATAGGGAAAAAAATAGTTCAATCGATAAGGTTTACAAAAACTTTACTCAGAACGACTCTCAATAAAGTATATTTGAATTCAGAGAGTATCAATATAACTTTTGATGGTTGTTTATGGTTTTCGATTTAGAAAGGAAACCTATTGAAAACCGCTGAAATATATATATATATATATATATATATTACTGTTTATCAGAACAGTTACGGCAACTCTGAAACTTAGGGCATAGATAGTTCTCTTCACATAGATTATAGTTTGTTTTTTTCTTTGGCTGAACAGCATAGATTATGGTTATTTATATGTTTGATGCTTAGAATTTGAATTATATTAGCTTTTACATTGTGCAGGCACCTTTAGCTGAGGAAGAAATAGAGGAGATTATCGCTGAGCTCTTGGAAGTTGAGAGTAAGGTATCATCCTATTTCTCTGTTGAATTTAGCTTTCCATTTAACAGATGTGCACAATTAATTTGTTTATAGATATGGTATAAGCCGTATGTTTGAGTTTTTAACTTAGGCTGCAGAGGCTCAAGAAACACTTGAGAAGGAGTCTCTTGCCAAAGTAGAGGGTGAAGTTAGAGAGGAACTGGCACAAACTCTGAACGGTGATGAAGTTAGTTTCTGCTTTCAAAATCGTACCTTTTATTTTTAGGGCCTTATGCATCACTTATGTATTTTTTACCTGTCTATAGTTGGAAACAGCTGTTGCAGATGAAATGGCTACTTTTATAGAAGAGTGGGAAGCTCTTCTCGACAAGCTTGAGACTGAGAGTGCTCATTTACAGGTCTGCTACTTTCTTCAATTTTGAGTTGAACTTTTGGTTTTTAATTACTTTAGATGCTTGCACAGAATTTATGTGAAATTTGTTTCAGTCACCAACATTAAAATGAAAAACAAGGGAAAAAAATCACTTCCTTTAAAGCAGGGTTCTCTACTTTGTCAATTAGCATATCTTTTTCCCTTTTTTATTACTAATTTATTATGTTGGTTTGCCTAATTTATTGCTTACTTATATGGTTAGCCTACAAAACTCTGTGTGTTATTATTACCTTATTTTGTTGATCTATATATAAATTTTCCAGTGTACACCGCATGTAAGATACACTTACATGTCCAACTTCAAAACTTGTTTGACGTGAGACAGAGCAAAACTGTTGGAGATAGAACTTGACAATATTTGCTTCCTCAATGTGTTTGTGTTAGCAGTTTGCTGTTTGATTGTTTTTAATATTTCACTTTTCTCTCCCCCTTTTTTTAAAAGGAACAACTTGATGGTGCTGGCATTGAGCTACCAAGCCTTTATAAGTGGATTGAAAGTCAGGCTCCTACTAGCTGCAGCACTGACGCTTGGCAAAAACGGATACACTGGATAGGATCTCAGGTGACTTGTGATCTCACCGAGTCAAAAGCTCATGCTGAGGAGTTTTTGCAAAGCCACAGACCTGTAAGAAGGTATATTTCTCTCATATATTGTGGATCAGGGAGCTACGCCTATGACCCTAATTAATATACATATATTTGTGTGTGGGCTCAGACGACATGGTAAGCTATTGGAGGAGGGTGCTAGTGGGTTTTTGCAGAAGAAATTAACTGTAGATGGGAGCAACGACGATGTAACAGACAATTCAGAAGTTGATTGGAGTTCTCTGAACAAATTATTTTCCGAAGGGACCTCTAAGGACTGTGCTTCATTTGGAAGCAAGAGTTGGGCTTCTGTTTACTTGGCCAGTACGCCACAACAAGCTGCAGAAATGGGTCTCAAATTTCCTGGTGTTAATGAGGTGCCCATATTTGTACACGTTTAACTAGTTATCTTATAAATGTTATCTTTTGCTAATGTTACCTTGAAGCACATGTTGGCTAATTCTTTTGAAAAAGATGTAGCCTAACTTAATTCTGTACATATTGTCATCTGCAAATTGACCACTTCTACCAGGTAGAGGAGATTGATGATATTGATGGCGATTCCACTGATCCATTTGTTGCAGCTGCTGTTGCAAATGAAAAAGAACTTGCTCTTTCTGAAGAACAGAACAAAAATTATAGGAAGGTTATGCAGTTTTCTTATTGCTAGTTGGAACTTTACATTTTTCAGTGCGGTCCAGATGTGGCAGTCACTGTCATATTCTTCAATATTTCGATACATAGATTTTGAGTTGTCTATGTGACCTTTGATGTTGCTTGCATAATCAGAATGGTGTAAACTTTTATGCAATAGAGGCATTTGATATATTGTATTGTCGTATTAGCATGTAATGTTAAAGTTTATAGCTATGCTTTTTTTTTTTTTTTTTGGGAACAGAAAAACAGTGATCTCTTATTAATACTTAGTGAGTTACATACAAGAGATGAAGAGGAAGCGATTTCCTCATGAAAACAAGAACGTTACAAAATAGAAACCCAGTCTTAACAAGATCAGAAAACAATATACTACTAAATTCCTTATCTCAATGGACCTAAAGAGCAACTCAAAATTTTATAAGGTCTCATAAAACAACACTCCGCCTCACACGCCTTAAAATTTCTACGGTTTTTCTCCAGTTAAACCTCCGACAGAACTGCCAGATCAGCAACTTTTCCCAAATATCTTCTCTTATTTCCGGACCCAATCCTATATAGCCATGTTCAACCCTATGATGGAGTTTGTTTTTACCTTTTTTCAGCAACTATATAAAAAGCGGCTATTGACTGAATTTACTTAATGGTATTTCTTACTGTTGTCTGTGATCAGTCGGTTTAACAAATTAGTGACATTATTGTTTTCATGCATGCATTGCATAATATGTATTTAATTTCATATTGGCAGGAAATCAGAGATATATGGGCATTCTGTTCTGGGATTTGGAAACTTTTTTTTTTTTATTTAATCATGAATCAATCACCATGCACATGATAGTGGCTTGAGTTTTTATTTAGGTAATATAGTTGACATAATATTTGTGGACAGGTCAAAGAAGAAGATGATGCAAATTTTGACCGGAAGCTTCAAAAACATTTGAAACGGAGGAGATATAGGAAGAGCCGTAAACAGGTCTGTGTGTGTTGGATTTCTCCTTTTTTGCCCCTGTTCTTTTGTATGTGTATGTGGAGGCATTCTAGCCTTTATAGTTGTGATTAAGTGTATAGAGACTCGCATCTAGTGGGAGTTTCAACCATCAGAATTATTGTTCTCGGTGTTGCCTTCAGTTGGTTGTTTAGAGTTGCCAGAATCTTTGGTTGTTTGCAGTTTCCAGAATATTTTATTCCTACTTTTTGTGTGCTGAACTAAACATTCTGTATTATGATTATTGGTCGATTCTATGGAATGGCATTTTTCTTTTTTCATTTTCAACTTTTTTGAAGTACATCATCAACTTTGTTTGAATTGAATATTATTTATAATATCATAAATGAAGTAAAAATGTTAAGAGTAGACAATGACGCTCAGCATATGGGTAAGGCTATTATAAAGTAATCATACCGGTTTTGATATTCTTCCTTGTTTGAATCAGGGATTTAGCCGAAAAGATTTTGGTTTAGTTGATGAGCTGATAGAAAGTGACATAAACAAGTCCCCGGCTCTAGTTGGCTGTTCTGCCTCGGTTCCAAATGACAATGAGAGCGGAATTGCTTGCCATAATTCAAAAACTGATTTTCCTGATGGTTTTGAAACATCCAATGTAGACAAGGGAATCTCAATGAGTAATGGCACTTTTCTACCTCCTGAGTCTGCTTTGCCTGATTCCAATGAACCCAGAGGGTCCAAGCACAAGCTTGAGACTGAGGAACCAGATATTGAGAATAAGAGAAGTCGAACTGTTGTACGTGACAATGACGATGAATCTACAGTTAAAGTAGAGGATCAAGCAGATTTGAAGGAAAATGCTGGTGAATTTGGAGCTGATAATCTGAATGAAAAGTTTCACTGTACTGCTTGTAATAAGATTGCTGTTAAGGTGCACCCGCATCCACTTCTGAAAGTGATCGTTTGTGCTGATTGCAAAGCCATAATGGAAGAAAAGATGAGGGTTATGGTAAGTACATATAACTCCTATGCCAATCACTAAATTTGATAGTTGGCTACTTCATTATAGTAGCCACTTGATATTTCGCGTACGACATGAATACATCTTACTTGGCAGCTGATAGGTAAATCTGGCTCTACAGACGTTAATATACTTTCAATCTATTTATCTGCACGTGATCTGCATTTGCTTCTTGTTCTTGCAAAAAAAAAAGGGAAAAAAAAAACCAAAACAAAGCAAAACAAAAAACAAAAAAACAAAAGCTGTGTATTTTGTGCACTTAACTTCATATTTAGTTGTTGGCTTCGCTTTTTTAAATATCTGTTTTTTCTACTAAGACCTATCAACAGGTTGAGGACATCTTATATACTTTTTTCCAGATAATAATAACAAAGAGAGAATGCAAATGAATGGTGCTTTTGTAATTTTTGATGGTTTTCTTTTTTTGTTTTGCAATTAAACTGCTCTCTTGGCTTCCAAGTGTCCCTATGCATTGCTCATTCCGATTATTTGTTTCATATTAGAGATTTTATTGACATAAGGAGTTGTGCAGGATCCTGATTGCGCTGAGTGTTATTGTGGATGGTGTGGAAGAAGCACTGATTTAGTAAATTGTAAATCATGCAAGATGTTCTTTTGTATGATCTGTATAAAGGGGAACATTGGTACAGAATGTTTGTCTGAGGTCCAGAACGCCAGCTGGCAATGTTGTTGTTGTTGTCGACCAGGTCTTCTGCAAAAGTTGACATTAGAACTCGAGAAGGCAATGGTTGTTGAAAGATCGATTGATTCTAGCTCCGAAAGTGATTCAGACAATTCTGATGCAGACGTGGATGTTGCTCTCAGGTATAATGCTATCAAATATCAGATTGCGTTCTCCAAGTTGATAGTCTCTGCTTTCTTATTTTCCTCTTGCATATTTCTTGGAGAGGGAATGTTTTTATTTTCCAAATGCTAGATATATACAGAATTCGTGGCATATGTACCCACCCATGTCTATTCTACGGCATATAGACATAGTGTTCCTGATTCAACACAAGAATCTGATTTAGCTTTATTGAATTTGGAAGTCTCTGGGAATAAGTCTTTATTTTTTATTTTATGGGATACCCTAAAAGGCAAAAGTATACATAAATTTGCCGTTATCTTTACATAATAGAAGATTATTATTTCTGGTACTATTTCACTTCAAGGAAGCATTGTTGATTTATTTTAATGATGTCTTTTTTCACTTTTCAAAAAACTATTCGTAAGCTTTGCAGTTCTCTTGTATTTATGCAATTGTGATAAGAACTAATAGGCTTTACTTATACGACTCATTCTAATGCTTGAGCTATCTTCTGTCAGCTCTAAGAGAAAAAGAAAGAAGAAAATTCGAAGGATCCTTGATGATGCTGAATTGGGAGAAGAGACCAAACGAAAAATTGCGATTGAAAAGGTACTCATCACTTTTTTTTTCCCTGCCTTTTTATAATAAAGTGAAAGATATCTGATCTATATATACATATCTATATGTGTGCCTGCAGTCTGGACTTTCATACTAAAAACAAATGCCGTTTTCCCACTTTTGCAGGAACGTCAAGAACGCTTGAAGTCTTTGCAGGTGCAGTTTTCTTCCGGATCCAAGGTTATGAGCTCTGCAGGCTTTAATGGGAATTTATCAGAAGATGCTAGCACTGAAGTACTTGGTGATGCGTCAAAGGGTTATATTGTGAATGTTGTGAGGGAGAAAGGTGAAGAAGCTGTCAGAATTCCTCCAAGCATTTCGGCAAAACTGAAAGTCCATCAGGTTTTTCCTTTCCGTTCTTCAATGTGTATGAATCTTTTCTTGATTATTGCTCGTGCCAATTTACTTTTCGGGCAGAGTATCCCTTTCATTGAATGATCTGGTTGGTGTGTAAGAACCTTCTTGTGATGTCAGCATCTTAATTACATTAATATATTTGGTTTATTATTCATTCAGCTGAATCAGCTCGTAGGTCCCTTTTGAAAAATAGTGTCAAGACTCAGTATGAGTCCCTTCAAGGCAGGGCCTTGGCCCTAGACCTGTGTGCGGCAAATTGTATATGGTCCTAGTCTGCCATCACACTTTTTGTTTAGTTATCTCTTCAAGTATTGGACTTCTGCACTTGGACCTACAAGTCCTTAGGCTTTTTCTTTATTTTATCTTTTTTAAAATGTTGCATTTCATGTTAGCCTGGCATGAATGCTGCATTCTTCCTGGGTCCCAGCCTTACTGTTTAGAGCACATTTTTGCTTTAAAGTGAAGTTATCTTAGTAATGGCATGGGACCATACAAGTGGAGATATAGATTGGAAGGAAGTTGTGGCAAAGGGCCTCCATTTCTGAAGATATGGTTTTCATGCCTTTTTTCCATACCTAGACCTTTGTCATTGCCACCTCCAATAGGATTACCAGTATGTAGAGTGAATGTATGTGTACTTTTGTACGATTTAATCTTGATCTCCGTCATAGTTGATAAATTTGTCACGAAAATGTGTTCTCTTGATATATATTTTTTAATTTTATTTATTTATTTATTTATTTTTTCCAGATTGCTGGGATAAGATTTATGTGGGAAAATATTATACAGTCAGTCAGAAAAGTGAAGTCCGGTGATAGAGGTCTTGGTTGCATTCTAGCTCATACAATGGGCCTTGGTAAAACTTTGCAGGTATTATGCTAAATCAGTAAGAAACTTTTATCCTCCCTTTAGCGTTGTAAATTTTTGTAGCAAATGTAGTTATGCATGTATGTCTTCCTGGTATGTGAAATGGATATAATTAATGAACAATTATTGGAGCAAGAATTACAACGCTAATAGTGCCATGGCAGAATTTATAGAGACAATAGTGATTAAGTGACATTTGTGTGATTAGTTTTAGACTTAGTCCATCGGGCCACTGGCCGTGATGAGAAATTTTATGATAAATTTGGTGGTGTCTTAAGAAATATGTGATGCATGTTTTTTCTGCTCTTGCAGGTCATAGCTCTTTTGTACACTGCAATGAGATGTGTAGATTTGGGATTAAGAACTGTACTTATTGTCGTGCCTGTGAATGTGCTGCATAATTGGAGGAAAGAGTTCTTGAAATGGAAACCTTCAGAAGTAAAGCCGCTCCGCGTCTTCATGCTAGAAGATGTATCAAGGTTTGATCAAGTATACATCAATTTTTTAATATATACTACCTTTATTTTTTCTTTCTGGAGACTAGAATATATATTTATCTTTACAGTAAGTCTTGCTTTGTGGCAATTTTTCTGTTGTCTGTATTAGATTTTGGAGTACGCCCAGTTACGGATTTCAATGTATCGTTGCTTTATGGAAAATTTTTCCTCTTGACTTTGTATCTTAATCGTGATGAAGAGTTTTGGTCTAGAGATGATCTCTTCAGCAGTATATAGTAACAGAACTTGAGGCTGATTAATTACATGACATTAAGTGTATCCTGGTTTGACATTCCCTTCCCCCTTTTTTCGTCGAATATTGCATGGTTTGACTTGCTCAGTAAACTATAATGCCTAAACTACAGCTACTAGAACTTACTTATACATGCTACACAACACTTGAATTAAAATGGAGGTTACACTCAATTTATAGGTCCTATTTAGATGAAATTATATGCTTCTTTTTTTATTTTTTTTGTGTGTGTTGAATGACTGCAGATAATTTTCTATTTTATTACCATTCTATTATTCTCTTTTTTCGGGTTCACGTGGATACATATTCAAGAACGCAGAAGTGATAATGAAAAAAAAAATGATTCCATTTTTACTTTCTTTTTGAGTTTATTGCTTTCACCCCTATTCTTGTCTTCTCTAATGTGTCAGGGACATGATTTCCTTTTTTCCAGGGAGAGAAGAGGAGAATTACTTGCAAAATGGAGAGCTAAGGGCGGTGTATTCTTGATTGGCTACGCTGCTTTTCGAAACTTATCTTTTGGAAAGAATGTGAAGGACCGGAACATGGCTAGGGAAATTTGTTATGCCTTGCAGGTTTTTGATGTTGATCTTCTCTCGTCTTCAAAGACATTCTTTCATATTTTGTATTTTGCAATACTTTTCTCTACTTGAATCTTTTTTTTTTCTTTCCCATTTTTTTCTTTTTTCCTTTTGGTTCTAACTTGTGATCCTTGAGTTAAACTTTCAATAGTTACTTGTCATGGTGTTTCTTTGTCAGTTTGCAACCTATAGATGTGTTGTAATACCCAAAGTCTCAAATCGTTAAGGGGAAAAACTTGTATCTTTGAAAATCTTGAATTCTTGATGGTGAGATCTACATTGCTGTTTTGTTGTATTTTCGGTTCTGCTACATTAGAGAGGTCATATGCTGTAGTGATGAGAGTGTCTCCTTTTTACCAAGTGTATTTTTAACATCCATGTCTCTAAGTTGAACCAGTGTTCTTGTTAACGTGCAATATATACATATATGTATATATATGTTGGTACACTTATTTTAGTTGTATATATGTACCCTTTCCCATGTGAAGTAGTGGTGTGTGTTTTAATTATTATATTATTATCAATTTGGTACGTCTTCTGACAAAAAATGTTTTCCCATCTACATTTCTTACTATCATTCGCTTAATGTAGTTTGCATTTCAATTATCAGGATGGACCTGATATACTTGTTTGTGATGAGGCCCATGTGATTAAAAATACGAGAGCTGATGTAACCCAAGCCTTGAAGCAAGTGAAATGCCAAAGAAGGATAGCGTTAACTGGATCACCTCTACAAAACAATCTCATGGAGTATTATTGTGTGAGTTCATTTAAAGAGTATTAATTCTGGTTGGTTTTTCTACTTTTACTGGTTTTAATTAGTTTTGATTATCTATTTGAAACAGATGGTTGATTTTGTAAGGGAAGGTTTTCTTGGAAGCAGTCATGAGTTTAGGAACCGGCAAGTCTTCTTTACTTGCATGATATGAGTGCTAGCTTAATTCTTTCATTTAATTTTGTTTCCAATTGTCTAATTCAACTACTATATTTGCAGCTTCCAAAATCCCATAGAGAATGGTCAACATACTAATTCAACTCTGGGCGATGTGAAAATTATGAATCAAAGGTCTCATATCCTCTACGAACAGTTGAAGGGCTTTGTGCAAAGAATGGATATGGCCGTGGTGAAGACGGACTTACCACCTAAAACTGTTTTTGTTATAGCTGTGAAGCTTTCTCCCTTGCAGAGGAAATTGTATAAGAGATTCCTTGATGTGCATGGATTTACTAATTACAAGGTCTCTAGTGAAAATATAGGGAAGAGAAGTTTTTTTGCAGGGTACCAGGCCTTAGCACAGGTTCATTCTTTGGCATGCTTTCATGTTCCCTGCTGCATTCAAAACTGCATTAAGATGTGAAAACTTATAAATACTTGTGCATGCATGTGTGAATGTGGGATTGGAGTCATACATATAAACCTACTGAAGATTTTGCTCTGCATATATAAGCTGTCATGATAAAAAGCAGTTGTCATGGTGGGAGTGAGTTGTCTTAGATCTCAGTTTTTCTGCTTTTTGAGGACCTCTCACCCTCTCTCGTTTGTATTTGAAATTTTGAATTAATTATTCAATAAAAGGATTTTCTTAATTAAAAAAAAAAGATCTCATTTGCTTGATTTTCATGTAAAATGCTCTTAATTTTTTCAATAATAAGACAATTTATTTCACATTAGTTTTTCCTTTTTCTTTTTGGTGAAAATAGGACATAGACGTCATTAAAATGAGAGAAGAAAGATGTTTACATGATATTCGATAGTCTTCGAGATATTTGACTTCTAACCTTTTGGGGAATCATAAATGACATTAAAATCATGAATTGCTTTGTCATATGTAACAATAGCATAATGTATCTTGCGTGACACTTGTCTAGATATTTCACTTTCAGTGTAAAGTTGATGAATCAACAGAAGAATTATGTAGTGCATACCTCTGTGTGTGTGTGTGTGTTATTTTGCTTCTCTCTCTTGTACGTGGTTCTTATGAAATGTCGTGTTTTCTGTAGTAGATATGGAACCACCCTGGTATATTGCAACTGAAAAAGGATGACAAAGACTCTGTAAGACGTGAAGACGCCATTGAAAATTTTCTTGCAGATGAGAGCTCTAGTGATGAAAACATAGACTACAATATGGTTTTCGAAGGCATGTTTTGTTTTCCCTTCACTTTTTTGTTTTTTGTTTTCACAAGATATATGTTTCAATACTGTTTGTACTTTCCATGTCCAGTTCATGTAACAATAAACTTTTAGCAGTTATCATTATGAAATTGTATGCATGTGTGTATCATCTTGTAAGTGTCGTCTGGAGACTTCCTATTCTTTTGCAACTTAAAAGAGTGTCCTTATTAAGGAGTTTCTAGCCTTTGCACAAACAACTTCTGAAATTCTATCACTTAATATAATTACAATCTTTTATTCTTTACAGAGAAGCAGAAGAATTTGAATGGGGTTCTTCCTGGAAAAAATGATGATGGCCTTCTCCCAAAGGTAAGTTTAAATGGATTAGTTTGTCAAATTATTTGTCATCCATTTGTATATCATTAGTATTTCGAATAGATGGCGTTAGGACTTCCGATTGGTGATTTCTCAGCCATTATTTTTCATTTCCTAGTCATGGTATGATGGTCATGGTGCATTCCTTTGCTCCAATATGGGGTGCATTTATTAACGAGTAGCTCGAATTTGAGACATTCATTCTTGTTTTAATGTATCTTGCTTTAGGCATAACCTTTCATTAATCTTTCTTTCAGGGCTGGTGGAATAATCTTCTTCATGAAAAAAGTTATAAAGAGATCGATTACAGCGGAAAAATGGTTTTGCTGCTTGACATTCTAGCCATGAGTTCTAATGTGGGTGATAAGGCATTGGTTTTTAGCCAGAGTATACTAACTCTTGACTTAATAGAACTTTATCTGTCAAAACTATCTCGACCAGGGGAGAAAGGGAAATTTTGGAAGAAAGGAAAAGACTGGTATAGGTAAGTTTATTTGCTGAAACATTTTCAGTTTATTTATGTGAATGTTTCTCTTGCAAGAATCTTATTTATGAAACTGGTTGTTTTGATTCTATAGTTTCTTCATTGATTTGTTAATTGTCCTATGAAGTTCTATGCATTTTACAACATGGGCAGCATTTGGTACTTGTCATGGCATCCAGAACATTAGGAATACAGTTTCTTAGATACAGCTAAAACTGTTGGAGAAGATTTTCTTGGCTGCAGTTATTTTCATTACTTCTACATTTTTCCACTTTCTGAGTTTTGAGCAAATGCTGAAGATGCAGTTTACTTTCAGCTACTCCTCTACCTTTGTTTCTTTTTCTTTTTTTCTTCCTTTCTTTCTGTTTCACTATTGTTCCCTTTCTTGTCGCCATCATGCATTATGCATTTATCTTAATTTATACTCTAATTGAACGGCTGCTAAGTGTAATATTTTCAAATAATAGAAGTGAAATGTCTACTGCAGTTTTGTCAACTTGTTTTTACCTGTTCTTTGTTTGCTCTTCAGGCTAGATGGTAGAACAGAGAGCTCAGAAAGACAAAAGCTGGTTGAGAGCTTTAATGACCCCCTAAATGAGCGGGTGAAATGCTGTCTGATTTCAACCAGAGCGGGATCTTTAGGGATTAATCTTCATGCTGCTAACCGCGTAATCATAGTTGATGGCTCTTGGAATCCAACATATGACCTTCAGGCCATATATCGGGCTTGGAGGTAGGTTTGGTTATGTGCTTTTACAGACTTTAATTTTGATTTAGGAAAACCTGCTTGCCTTTTACAACGGATATCCATGGCATGATATTGCGTAATTTACAGGCTGTCTTGCTTCCTTTAAGAGAATGTTGGTTGAAATTTTAACTTTTTAAGTGCCCAAATTAAATTCTTTAAATTGGTTTGAACTTTTGATTATGGCCAATATGCAGTAAGGACATCTTGGTTTCTTGGTTAGGCTTCCATAAATCCAATGAAAAGGTGAACAGTTGGGGGCTATGAATAGTTTTATTAAGAGAACCACCTGAGTTGTGTATGTATAATCAGTGGATGTGCAATACCAAAAGACATATATTGGAGAGTGAAAATTCCAAAATAAAAACTAAAACTTAGTGCTACTAGAAGAAAACTGTGTTCTGAGCTGTGCACAGACTAGGGAACAATGGCAAGTGATTATGTGTATATGATTTTTCATACAAAGTCCTAAATAGACAAGGAATTCCAGGGTGACTGACTTTTCTCAGCAAAAAGTATTTACAAAAGAATCTTCTGTTTGGTCATTGTAGGTATGGTCAAAAAAAGCCAGTGTTTGCTTACAGATTGATGGCACATGGAACTATGGAGGAAAAGATTTATAAGCGTCAGGTAATGGCCGAACAAATTGCAGTTACACGATACATGTATCTCAGTGGAATTTTAACGAAGATACATTCAAATAGGTAACAAAGGAGGGTCTAGCTGCAAGGGTTGTAGATAGACAACAGGTGCATAGGACAATGTCCAAGGAAGAGATGTTACATCTCTTTGAGTTTGGAGATGATGAGAACCCGGATAATTTGACTAATCTGGATCACGAGAATGGTCATGCAGAAAAACTGACTATGAGTGCTAAAGTTGGCATTCTTCCCAAGCAGAAAATGCCTGCTACGTCTGGAAGTTGCTCTTCTGACAAGCTGATGGAAAGTTTGCTTGGCAAGCATTCTCCGAGGTATATTCTTTGTGACTTACGTAGAATCTTTTAGTACAAACTTAAAGCTTAAGTGCTATTTAATGTGTTGTCCGTTTTTTCTGTATCTTTTCTCTTCACCATAGAAATTGAATACTAATATTTTATTCATCAGCAGCAAGTAGCAGGGTATTTGTTTTTAATCCGTTTAGGTTTTCAGAATTTTGGTCTTGCTCCTTTATTTTGCGATACTCTATTGCTTATCATACGTTTGTTTTCAGCTGGATAGCTAATTACCATGAACACGAAACCCTTCTGCAAGAGAATGAAGAGGAGAAACTATCGAAGGAGGAGCAAGACATGGCTTGGGAAGTGTACCGGAAAACATTTGAATGGGAGGAAGTACAGCGAGTCCCTCTCAGCGAGACTGCAACAGAGCAAAATCAACCTGGATCAAAAGATGCGCCAGAGGAACCTGATACGAGCAGCTTTCGGCGGTCAAACATGAGGAACCATGTGGTGCCGAGGAAATGCACTAACCTGGCTCATATGCTGACCCTTAGAAGTCAGGGCACGAAATCTGGTTGCAGTACTGTGTGTGGGGAGTGCGCACAGGAGATAAGTTGGGAGACCCTGAATCGAGATGGCAGAACATCAAAGTGAAGAAATTCATATTAAAATTCTTTCACGGCTTAGTCTAACGTTGATTGATTGGTTTTTGTTGTATATAGCCGCTGCGTCGAGTTCAATGTCCTTTTGAACACAAAGTTGACTAATCTTTTTCCTCACTTTCTTTTGAGGGGGAAGATTACAGGTTTTCTTTTGGAAAGGTACAAAAAAAAAAAACGGTAGAGTGGTCGTGCGGGACGAGAAAGGTGTTGTAATTTATACATATGATTGTGAAATTGGAAAATCAGAGCATAATAGTCTCCCATTTTATGTAGGCATTTATCACTCCTATAGCGTAATGAAAGGCATAGACAAGCAAACAGGTGTATTCTACCTGCACGCTTACCTTGACGTGGGTTTTTAGACCAAGTTTTTAGGTTCAAAGGGTAACCATCGCGAAACCAGACTTGTGCTTCCTGTTTTTTATTTTTTATTTTTTTTAGTTTTTAGTCCCATTCCGGATAATGTCTTGCAAATGGGAAAACGGTATGACAACGAAAGAGGAAAAAAATATATGCTTAAAAAAAGAGGCGAAGTTGGTATTTCAGGATGAATGTAAAACGGTGACTGGAATTACCAATTTAAGATCTCATTCTCCTAGGTAGTGGTTTATTTCTCTTAACTAATTGTTTAAACCACTTAAGAGGAGACAAGAAGTTGATTGCTTTGCACCACAGATATGTATAATTTAGATCGTACTCTCTTTTTGGAATGCTGAACAAATAGTTCATTACATACAACAAGCCAATCACTCCATAGACTGGACAAGTACAATAGCAATCGATAATTTGATAAAGAGAGAAGGAAGCAATTTCATTGTCTGTTTAATGGCCAGGCAATTTTTGCTGACAATGGTGTATTTCCATGCGTCAGGAGATGGCAACTCCTTGTACCACCTACATATAACAACTCCAAATTCAGAGCAACTTTACTATCCCCTTCCTCATTCATGTCTTCATCGCGAGACCACATTGGTCACACATTCTACTTCCGAAAAGCCTCCTCTGGCGGCATGGATGTTCACCACCTCATAGATTTATACACAAATTTTCAATCTGTTTGCATTGAGATTTGTAGAATTTGCGGAATATACGTAGCAGCTTGCACAACGCAGTTTTGCCTCGGTGACTGTGTGATAACCTGGCAGCTATGATAACTAAGCTAACCACTCTTACAACATGGCTACTCTCACTGAAAGAAGGGACTCAACGGTCAAGTGGAATTTTGGTATGATAAAGCTATCATCTTTCATCACCTTCCCAATTATCCTTCTCCTTTGGTCCAGTTGGTCCTTCCTCACCATATAGCTCAGTTGGAAACAAATCGAATATGTTCTCTACCGAAAATCGGAAGTAGAATGGAAGAAGATCAAGCAACTTGTCCAGTTCGGATCGGGAGTCGTACACTATTGTTGGACCCCACTCTCTCATATACTGCAGCCAACATGGTTCTGTAACAATTCCGTCGCCAAGATACTCCGCTGCAACAATCTGATACTTGGTACTTGAATCAATGAAGTTGTCACTTCGAGCAACATCGTTTCTTGCCCCAATTCCAAACTTTGTTGACCCCTGAATGTACGTCCCAGGGTGCGGGAAGCTAGCATGACCATGTCTTGAAGCATAAACAACTGCCTTGTTCCCTTGAATGAACTCCAAGTCAGAAGCATCTAACCATCTACCACCACTGTGTTCCGAGAAGTAGATTTGCCAGAGTTCTCCGGTGAAGTTGCTCACACGCAGGGTATAGTGCTCCCAATCACCCACGTGTTCCCCTATCTTGTTCAATTCAATGTTCAGCAGACCACCAACCCTAATGGTGGCTGGTCCATTGAAGGGGCAAAACACCCACATAGCTATATCAGTAAAAGTCCCTCCTAGTGCTGGTTTCACATGAACATATAGCTCTGAACTCTCCATATTACCACACTTGACACAATTTTTGGCATCATCATCACTTGGCAAATCTATCCAACACTCACCATCATTCACCCCTCCAGCAGGCAAATTCGCGCCTCCAAAATCAATGGGCTCACCCTTCTCAGAGCCTTCTCTGTACAGAAGCGCCCCATTCTTGAAAAACCATTGAACCGAGGACGCCAAATAAGTTTCATCAGGATAAAAGAACAAAGTAGGTCCATAATGCTGAATAAGTGCATGAACTTGGTCTAGATTTGGCATTCCATGTAGGTTGGGATCTCCATTCTTCAAGCATCTGATATCTAGATCGTCCTCAGAACTCAGGTACCTTGAGCAGAAGAATGTACCAACAGAAACACCTTTGCACCACATCCCCCTCTCGCAAGGTACCGTGGTCCATACCCGAAATGAGTCCTTTGAAAGTTTCGAATCCATGGAGAAAATTGCATCGCTTGTTTCACAGGTCTCGGTAAGATCTTCTCGCACACATCGAACTTCATCAACTTTAGGCTCCTCAGGGGTGTTAGTGACAACAAAACCCATCGCTCTGTAACCACTTGGCGGTTTTGGCATCCAAAAATAGCCACAGCCATCACTATACGAGTCTGAACTCCAAAGTAAAGTATAGTTAATGGGCTTTTTTAGCTCCGGAGACTCCAATGCCGGGTTGTCAAAACATCCAACTTCTGGCTTTGGAGAAGTGGCTTCACGAGCCACAAGAACGTAGCCTCTCAATGGCTGGTCATTCCGCTGGCAGTAGTAGCCAAGGCAGGAAAAGCCCTCCGGAATCTCGGCGGGCTTGTAAAATGAAACCCCTTTTGACTTTCCACGTACAGGTGCGCAATTCCAAACTCTCTCAAACTTGGTGATTTTCTCAACTTCAATCCCCCCAAGAGATATTCTTCCAGTAGCAAAACCTTGGCCTAAGTAAATACAAATACACATAATTTAGTAAATATATAAGATTTTCCAGATATAAGAAAGCAAGTAAAAGTTTTTATTTTTACTATTTTTATTTTTATTTATTTATTTTATTTATTTATTTATTTTTTTGTAAGAATGGACCCTTATGTTCCATATTCACAGAAACACCGACATTAAGTTCTGCAGTTGCTTCAAACTGGTTGATGAACAAATTCGAAAAGAACAAAAAAAAAAAAAAAAAAATTGAATTCAGAATTTCAAGTCAATTTCCAAGGATGAATCTGTTGACCAAGTGCCTGAATCTGTTGATCATAGCTGTATCCAGAATTTAATCAACGTTCATGTACACTATCCAACTTTTGACTCGCGTGTAATTGTAAACGTAATAGTTAAACATCATATCATACAACAATATAAAAGTGGCACTGTTTCAAAATCTTGTGCTTTGCAACTGAGAGAACATCAAGAACCAAGGCACAGACAATTCACAAGACGTTTTTTTTCTTATGAGAAAAGGAATTCAAAGAAGACAGTTCTAAATTTTAGATCGGAGCACAAAAAAAAAGTTGCAAATTTTAGACCTTGTTGTTAAGGTTTTTCCAACGATTAACCAACAGTTAGATGGCTGATATGACAGATGGCCCACAAATTATTGAAATTCAAAATATCATCAAATGCAGGGCCACCAAAAGACTTAACAGTATTAAGAGAGAAACTCAGAGCTCAAGTGGGAGAAAAGAGAGAGAGGAGAGCATATACAAAGCATATTCTATAACCAACCCCATTTATCCAAAAATTCTGAACAAATTTACAAAAAAGAACAAAGAAAAAATTGAGATAAAAGTTGTTCAAGAAACTGGAAAATCAACCCATAGGACATCAAACTCCGCAACCAAATCAATTTTGAGAAAACAAAAAGGGAAAGTATTGTTCAGAAAATACCAAAATTTATCCAAAAATAAAAAATAAAACCTGGGTTTTTTTTCTTTTCTTTTCTTTTTTTTTTTTAAAAAAAATCTTCCGAAGATCATACCTTTAGGCCATGAGGGAAGTGGTGAAGGCAGAGAGAAAGGCTCAGGCTCAGAGTAAAGATAGCACTCTGGCTCACTGTTCCAACACCAACACTCACACCCAAACATTTTCTTAATTTTTACGCAAAATTCCCAACAAAAAAAAATGTCCCAACAAAAAATTTCTTCTGGATTATGATCCTCAGACCCTTTTACCTTTTCTCTGTGTAGAGAGAAACAGAGAGAAGAAAGAGAGTCGCCCTCTCTCTCTCTCTCTCTCTATAGAATTCAAAGAGACGGAACAGAGAGAGAGAGAGTTTTTGTTAATCAAATGCTCAACCCAATCAGACGTTTATTAGAATGAAAGAAAACAAAGATGAACGCGTGTAAAATGAGGACTCTTCTCTCTTGTGTTTGTTGGGTTAGAGAGAGAGAGAGAGAGAGAGAGAGAGAGAGAGAGAGAGTTGTTCAGCTGTTGAGAGAAGAGAGAGAGAAAATTGGAAAAAGAAGTTGAGTGAAAGAAAGGTAAGCTGGAGGAGAAATAAATAAATAAATATTCCCTAATAAACAAATCAACAGAACCAAAAAAAAAAAAAAAAAAACAGTTCTCTCTCTCTCTCTCTCTCGTTTGTTTTGTTTTGTTTGATTTGAGCATGTCTTTCATATTTTGTATTTGAAACTTGAAAGAGCTCTCTCTTAGCCCGTTTATTTCGTTGATTCGAGTTTAAAATTTAAATTTTTTTACAGTAAAAAACTCTCATAAAAAATCACATCTAACTTTTTTACTACAGTAAAAAGCTATCACATAAAGTCACATCTAAACTCGAATTCTAAACTCGAATTAGCGAAGTGAATGGAATTTTTTTTTTCCTTCCAATTTCATATGTTTGAAAAGGTTGCTTATCCAAAAAAAAATCAAAAATAAAAAAAGATTGTCATCTTAAGTGATTGTACCTCAATTTTGTTTTCACGTCTATGAGGGAAGCAGAAAAAATAATAGAGAACGTATGAAAAACTCCTATTGAAATAAGAGTAAATTATAGACTTCATCCTATAAAAGTATAGTGTTTAAGATTTTTACTCTTTAATTTTAATAAGTATCATTTTGATTAATATAATTTTTTTGATTAAAGAGTATTAATTAATAATAAAAGATAAAAATTGAAGACTTATACACTTTAAGTGATATTTGTCTCATTTTTTCTATTGTTAAAGCATCTCTTTAAAATGAAAAATTTATATCAAGTTTTGTCAAATTTTTATTTTATTTTATTTTTTTGAATTTTGATTAGATCTAACTTTAAAAATATGAAAAGGTAATTTTATGATTGAAAGCTCAAAAAATAAAAATAAAAAAACCAGATGTGGTGGGCTTCTAATCTTTAGTTAATAAGAGAAAAAAGCCTCAATGACTACCTATAAATTAGAGGGGGAAAAAAAGATTTACTTTAAGGAAACAAATGAGATAAGGTTCACAAAAAAAAAAAAAAGGAAGAAAGAAAGATAACAACAATCTAATTTCTCTTTCACGTAAGCATTTATGTATTAATATATTGGGAGAAAGAGAAAAATAGATCAAGACTTGAGATGAATTAAAATTAATAGGTTAATAGTTTACATAAGTTAATAAATAGGCTAAATTATTATTTTCGTCCATAATTTATCTGGTTATGAATCATAACTTGACAAGTTATTCACGGTTTTTGTTCATAATTTGTCTGGTTATGAATCATAACTTGACAAGTTTGTCCATAATTTCTTTGGTTATGAACCATAACTTGACAAGTTATGACCTATTAATTTCTATAACTAAAAATTGACCTATATACTTTTTTAAACTTTTCATATTGATATATTTTCGACCATTTTCCTATTATTCTTTAGGGTTTAGAGTGAAAAAAAAAAAATAATTCCTGAGTCTCTCGACGCTAAACAACAGCCAAAAGCTAAAATAAAAAAAATTGAAAACGGGGGTAAAAAACTTTTGTTTTAATGCATATGGTTAAACAACTTTTTCTAATAAATATCTGTGAATTATATAAGGGAAAAGTTAGGCAGAGATGATTTGGCAGATGATCTCACTCATAATTTAATGACATAAATTGCACTCTTAGAAAAAAAGAAAATTGCACTTAAATAGGTGAAAAAGAAAGCCACCAGGCCAACCAACTTTATTTTTATTTATTATTTATTATTATTTTTTTTTTTTTGCTTGGACATTCATCTTATCCACAATTGACAAGTGGACACCCGCATAATTCATACGATGATTAACCTAAAACTTTTTTTTTTTTTTTTTTTTTTCGCCCTTTTGCCCTTTTGCTTGAAAGAATATGCTTAGTTTAGTCCTCAAAATATTCACTAAAATCTGCTTGCTCATTTGAAAAATATTCTCCTACTCGGCTACCCTAACATATTTGATGTTTTTGCCTAAACATAAAATAGTGCCGTTAATAATTATCATTCATATCCATTTGAGAAACTATATGAATTTAACGTCATAGAGAATACGAGTAAAATACTTCCTATTGGAGAGCTAAAATAAATAATTACCAAGATATAATAACCCAACAATTGGTGCTGAGTTTTTATTGTCACATCCTATAGTATAAGTATAACCATACTCCTTAAAATAAATGTAAAAAAAAAATGAAAATCTTCGAAGACCAACATAAAGATTTTCTTGCTTACTTATTGGTAGAAGATTATTAGTCATATTTACCTTCAAATTTAAAATTCGATTTCAAGATTTTTTTGAAGGACAAATTCCGTGCACGCTTTTATCATATAATCCTCAACATTAAACACCTTAAACGAGCTTGTTGACGTGTTGCATCCATAATAAAAGTTCAAAAAGTTGATTAGTAATAGACAAAATTTCCTACCTTTTCTTTTCCCTTTAGGCCTATTGAATCTCCACTCCGTTATATACAAGAAACCAATATACTTTAATTGATTGAGAGTTGGAATCCTCATACTTCCTACAATATTAAGGTCAAAAAATTTAAATGTTCAGGTTAAGAAAAATCAAAAAATATCCTCCAATGTTAAGGTCGAGACTCGAGAGTTTGAATCCCCTTATTTTAGTGGACGTTTAGTTCATAAATTCAGAATCATGATTCAAAATCATTCTCATTTTTCGTGTGTTTTTTGTGAGATAAACATACTGTAGAGAATCATGAATTATGATTAAAAATCAAAGACAAATATAAAAAATAAATATGTTTTTTTTATTAAAAAAAAAACCAAATTCATTGACCAAATGACTAGGACACTTTTGTAGTCATCCACATTATGGCATAAGCCACTGCCGCATGATAAAATAAATGCCATAAATTGTCAACCTATTCCTAACGTTTAATGAACAGATTTACCCAATTGAAATCAATTGAGTTATATATATCTATATATATATATATATATATAGTATTAAGCAAGTTGGATCCGGGAGTTCTCCATTAATTTATGTCCAGTCCCAGGTCTTAATCAGAGGGATGTATAAGCATATACGATATAAGCATAACAATATTTCAAAAAGAATAAACAAGTTGATGAATGTTACACAATTCTGACGTCGTTGTCGTTTGTGGAGTTGTGATGGAAAAGTATAAAATTTGGACCAGCTTTCTTTCCCCACAAAAGCAGCCGGCATGTTTGAAAGGAATATGCGTTATGGCAATTAAAAAAACGAAATTAAAAAAAAAAAAGCAACAAATCAGATGAATCTTGTACCTTTTATATGTAACAATTCATCCGTAAAATTACAATGATAGTTTATTAACATTTTAACGGGATAATTGTTTATCAGTTTTTAATTAAATACAATTTCCTTAAAATAAATTCAACCATAAAATTACTATGATGTTAGTGTTAAAAAGTGGAGTTTTTTAATAAGTAGTTTAATTTGTTAGGGGTATTTGGTAAATGCAGAAACCGGTAGCGTTTTCCTTTTGCTTTTTTTTTTTTTCCTCTTAAAATTATTTGCAGAATTTTGTTTAAAATTGAAAGTTTTAGTTTTTGCTTTTTTTTTTTTCTCCCCTGTTTATGAGCTTTCATTCGACTCTCTAAATACTCGGGTGTCTTATACCGTATGTTTGGTTTAAAATTATTAAATTTAGCACCTTCAAAAAAAATTGTTAAATTTAGCATTTTTAGTGATAAATAAAGCAGCGTATTGAATTTTTTAGTGACTTTTTTTTTGGGTGCTTTAGCATATTATCAAAAAAAAGGAGTGTGCAAAAATTGTATCTTGTTTTCTCTAAAAGTAAAAAACGAGCTGTTTTCAGTTGGTAAAAACGTTAAAAATATGTGCAAAATGTCGTTATCGTTGTTGGGTAGGTATGATTATAATATACCGTCAAATTTTGTATTTTGTGTTTTTTCTATTTTGATGTTTTTTTTTTTTTTTATAAAAAAAATCATATTTAACGTAAAAAAGAACATGCAATATCCTACAGTCTCTTTTTATTATTATTATTTTTAAGAAAGCTCGTGCACACAAGTTGTTCAATGCAAAAAACGACATTGATTTGAACCATATTAATAAGGTAATAAAAAGCGACAAGTCGTCCAACTGAGGTGATAAGGTAATTTAATAGTAACGGACATGTCTTTTGATTAGCAAATTATATATGAATGTTGAATGATGTTTTTTGTTTAATATATAAAGAAAAGACAGCTGACCATAAAAAATGAATAGGAAGAAAAGCTAAAGTTGGCCGAAACGAAATGTCGTTATTTAATAAATAAATAAAAAAACTCGCCAATGTCGTTTTCTAGAAAAACTCACAACTGTATTTTATCTCCGGGAGTAAATGGTATGTCGTATGTATGAAAAGATACACGACACGTCACAAAGGTATAATTACACGTCGTTTAATAATTTCTTAATGAAATGACATGCCCTTTGAAAAACGATACTGGTTTAAAGGGTTTTTAACATTGTTATTTTTCAAGTTTGATAAGTTTTTGACATTTCTCATTAAATAGCCTTTTTTGACGGAATCTCTCTGTCTGAAAGTAAAGACAAGTTTTGTAGTTTGTATTGATGAAAAAAAGTAACGTCGTTGATACGATAATTGAAATGACGTCGTTTTATTTTCGTTGATGAAAAATTCGAGTAAAGTGGCGTCGATTGCTACTCTTATAAGAAAACGACAACATGTTGTTCTTATGAAAAGTTTATGTTTTTCTGGTATCAAATATCATGAATGCTGAAATTTCAACTTTTAATTTGGTCGATCTTGATCCGCAATGTGCCTCACTACACCAACTTAGAATCTCAGCAGAGGAATAAAATTAAACAAAAATTCTAAATTAAAAAAAAAAAAAAAAAAAAAAACAAACAAACAAACAAGAGTGAGCTGATCACCATATTATTGATACTCTAGAACGGTTCCGTCTTGGGCCTCTTGATCGACTTTGGTTTCTGTCCCGACCTAATTAGATCACAGCCATCCAATCGTTCATTCTGCAGCGGATGATACTGATCATGATCATGATGAGATTGACCAGGAGGCTGCTGTGACAAGGAGTTATAATCCACTGGATGAAGCACCACAAACGGTAACGTGGGGTAACCTCCCGTGGGGAGTACTGCAAAAGCCGGAGGCAACATTAACTGTGGTGCCGGAGTAGGTGCACGGTGGACCACGCCGTTCCTGATCATCTCCTTCCGGTGAAAACTCCGGTGGCAACCGCAGGCTTCGCAGAGAAAACCCTGCTGGGTCCCTTGGTCACCGGCCGGTGAGAATTCACGACAGCCGTCGACGGCGTGGCTGCCAATAGAAACCGCGTGGTTTCGCCGGCACTCTTTGTAGTTGACGGTGATTTTGCTCGGCTTGGTTTCTGATTCTTTTGACAAAACCTTTGAGTGGTGATCAGTTGCCATGGTAAGAAAGTGGATTATAAGATAAGAAAATGCGAGGAGTATTGGAGTGGTGAAGACCTTAATTTATAATAAACCAAAATGTATTTATATTCTTACGATTTTTTTTTTAGTGATTATCATCAAATATAATTTAATTGCGTGACATGAAAAGAATCTAATTTTATTAATTATTAAATTTTTTAACCGTCTAATTTATTACCACCGTCAAATTAATATATTATAGATAAAATAATAATAAATAAATATTAGCGTAATCATTAAAATTTAACCCATTTATATGTGTCACATGATTTTTTATGTTAATTATAGTTGCATGCAGAGTGCGGTTATGTGTTTGCTTGTCGTAATGCCTGGTTCTAGGGCTGCATGGCTGATGCACAAGACAACTGTGAGGACATAGTACAACTATTAATTAATATAATGAGCCAAGGACGATATTAGCATTGGTTGTCACGATTTGAATTGCTTACATATAACGACATATTGGTTTAATATTGAATCCTTTGCTTTGTAATTACCCTTGTACATCTCACGTTTCTTGCGTTGGCAATTATTATAGTTAGTCTCTGCCATTGGCTAAAATTTCTAAAGACTGAAGCTTACTTAATTAACCTTCATAGAATTAAGATCTACTGTCTCATTTCTTTATTTTATAGTTGTCCCTCTAATTATTTTTTGACATCTCATGTATAAGTATTTGTAGTATTTTGTTCATCTTTATGTAGTCCGATTCTTAAATTTAAATGACATGATAAATAATTAATGCAGAGACAGTTATTAGAACAGGAAAATAGGGAGACCAGATCTGGACTCCCCTTCACGTGCGGTTTAACAAGCTAATTTATACTCTCTAACATATAGATACCAAATCCTTGCTTGTGTAACTATATACCGAAAGAAATAAAGTGTGCAATTTTATAGAACCTTTTTTTCCCCCAAAGAATAGACTTTTTTTTTTTTCAATATAAATATGAGAACTGAGAAAAGCCTAAAATGAATTTGAATATCCAAACACAAAAGGGAGTTCAATTTTATACAGATTAGTTATCGTACTGAATCCCCACCTAGTGAAATAGATAATTTGGTTATCTAAATTTCTCTTATTGCATGATAATATATTTTAATTAACTTACCAAACGTTGTCCTGCCATTGCTTGTAAATTCTTACTTCGAATTCCCAATTATACATACAATAATGACATAAAACAGAAAAGTAGAGAGAACAAATTACTCTCGCTCTGTTGTGTATAACAAATTGTATGTGCTGCGACAAATATTGTTATATGCATGGGAGACAGCATTAACCCACGCATTGCACCAGTTTATAAAAGCTCAATACATGATGTAATATTATCTACAAACTCTTTGAATGGCCTGTTTTTTTATTTTCATCAAAAGTATAATGTTAAAATTAATGGCTATACACGATCATACGGATCGTTGTATTGAATTTCCGATAGGCTTAAATGAACGACGTCGTCGCCACCGTCAAGCCTACTCTTCCTACGGCTACTACCTCCTCCACAGGTGATCGAGAATTCGCAACCGTAGGCGTTCCCGAAGCACGAGAACAGCCCCGATCCGCCTCTTCTCAGCTCCTTCTTCGCCGGCTCGTTCCGCCGATGCGTTGACCGATTGTAATTCTCTCTATGATAACTCATGTTTTTCTTGTATTGGCTTTGGTATAATGGATGAATCTCCGATCGCCATCTCTCGATCTTCGTTTTTAGCCCTTCCGCGCTATCGTCCTCCTCCGTCCACTCCTCCAGAATCGAGCTCTCCGCCATCTCATTGGCGGCGCCGCCGGAATCCTTCGCCTTCGCCGGATATCGTCCCATGGCGATCGCCGCTGCCACGACCGACGGAGAAGGTCCGACGTCCGAACAGAGTGATTCTTTTCCCTTTCCGAGATCGGAACAGCTGATCAACGAGCCGTTCGTCGGCTTTAGAAGGCACGATTCGCTGATCGATCGGTCGCTCTTGGAGCGTCGCAGTTTGATCATGTTTGGGAGGGATTTCCTCTTTCTCTCCTTGTCGCTTCTCGTGTCCATCATGTCGGTGGTTCCGTATCCCGACGCGCTGACGTCGCTGGAGAGCGGCATGCTCCGTCTGGTGCCGTCGAGGAGCGCGACACCGACGTCGAGGACGCCCTGGGGACGGCCGCAAGGGCGGCGGATCTGTAGCGTCAAGAATCGCATCTTGGAGAAGCTCCTCTTCTGAAACGACGTCGACGAGCGAGGAAATAGGCTCGCGACGAGGACGCTGACGGTACCAACCAAAACCACGTTGCCTCGCCTCGTCAACGCGCGGATCTCGATCGTGATGGTGGACGACTCACTGACGAGAAAGTCGTCGTCGACGCGGAAGGCGAACTTCTCGTTCCACGCCGGGTTGTTCTGCCCGGTCTGGTCGTTCCGGGTCTCCAATTTCCGGTCCTGATCGATCCACGCGACGGCGAAGGTTTTCATGGACTTGGAAACCGTCGCTAGGTCACGCGCCGAGAGCAAATTGAGCTCCAGGAGCCGTGACACGGATGCGTGACCGCCGGGCATATTATCTCCGCCGTCTTCGGCCGGCGAAATCACCAATCAGAACGACGAAAATCCAAAAAGAACCACCCTTTGGCAAAGAGTGGCGAAAAGAATCCAATGGAAAAATCTGTGGTTTCGTTTTGAATACGATTTTCTTTTTTTGGGGCTAATCTGCTCCGACGAGAGAAAATGGCCCAAATGGGATTTGCAGATTTTGGAACCTTTTTATTTTGAGGAAGTTCGTTATAACCTGAAGCGTTTACGACCGTACGTAGCTTCTGTTGACTAACCCATGCACAACATGAAAATAAAAAAAGCGTTTGTGAGTTGTGAAGAGCAAATTTGAGTACAACCTATTTTTCTTACTCGTTTTCCTTTTTCTGGATTGATCAGGATACATAATTAAATATCTTCAAATTAGTCTTAAAATAATATTATCCTCTCCAAGAAGTAAAAATGGAAGTTACAACGAAAGTTAAGTAGTTAACTTATCTATTCATTTCCTCATACGGGCTATTTTCCTTTCTTTAACGGCAGAGATTCATAAGTTACTTTCATAGTTAGATAGAAGTAGGCTGGAAAAAATAACTACAAACTTCAAATTTCTAAGCAACTACATGGGAAAAAACTCAACCATCGTGGACAATAAATTCATTGCATTGTTCTATTTAATTCTGAGCTCACAATGCTCAAAACAAGATACGAAACTAGAATGTGCTTAATTATAATGAACAAAACTCAACTCTGCATGGATTTAACTTCAAAATCGCTCCCTCTTCTCTTTCATGCAATGATCATGCTGTTCTGTTTTGCAGTTTCCCTGCCATCCGTGAAACCGATTTCTAACGAAAGCAGCTTAGTATACAAAAGTTGTGCGGATCAAACGCATCTTAGTTCAACCATGTCTCACGCACAAACCCTTTCATCTCTTTTTGAAGAGCTAGTTCTTCAATCCTCTAAATCAAAGTTCTTCAAAACCACTCATGGCAGTGATGATGATCAGACGGCGATTTATGGTTTATTTCAGTGCAGAGAAGATATCAGCAATGAGGACTGTGGAAACTGTGTGAAAGCTCTACCTGCCATGTCGAGCAGCCTCTGTAAACAAGCAGAATCAGCTCGGGTTCAGCTTCCGGGCTGCTATATCCGCTATGAACCCGATTGGCTTCCAAATGAGTACTCCGAAAACAAACTGCTTCACAAAACTTGTGGGGAACCAAACCCGTTGATTGGCGGGTTTGTGGAGATGAGGGACGCAGCGTTTTCCGCTTTGGAAGGTGGCATAGCAAGCAGCGGAGGGTTCTGTAAAACGAGCTACGAATTGGTGCAAGTAATGGCACAATGTGAAGGGGAAATGGAAGCTTGTGAATGCGGAGAGTGTGTAAACAAGGCTGTTCGGATTGCTCAAGAAGAATGTGGTACTGCTGTTTCGGGTGAAATTTACTTGGACAAGTGCTTTATGAGCTATTCTTACAGTCCAGAAGGTGTACCTGGCAGGTTGAATCCAGGTAAGTGATATGCTTCACATCCATCTCATTTAAGTTTATTTATTATTTCTAATGTATTTTTAAAGATTGATAGTATACCAAAATTTGTGCTTCTAATTGTATGATTAATTGTTCAGGGAAAGGAGAAAGCAAAGGCGGTAACAGCAGCAATGGGAAAATAGTGGCAATTGTTCTGGGAGGGGCAGCAGCTTTGGTTGTAGGATACATATTTCTCTTGGTCCTTAAATCTTGGATGAAGAAAGATGATGATGATTTGGTGTAGCTTACTAAGACATAGTAGATGTTATTTTGGTTAACAGTCTTGGGTAGGTCTGCTATATATTTGAGAAGATTTGTTTGTTTCCTTTATGGAAATATGACTAATCATGTAGGTCAATATTAGTTTTTTTTTTTTTTTTCCTCCTCTTTTTGGCTGAACTAGTTCTATATTAGTAGGTGAGATTGTTGTAAGGTAGGTAAACTTCTATCTATATTCTTATGCTTATAGGAAATGATTGTATACCACAACAGGGCTTCATAATATTACTCTTGAATTATAGAAAATATATTCTCAGTTTTAAGAATCTTGATAAAGATATTCCTTTGCTTTTCACCATTCTATTGAAAACTTGGATTCAAATCCTACTTTTTTCTAGAAAACTTGTCACAAATACCAAAACAAAAAAAGAAAGAAACAACTTTACGCTTCTGGCACTGTCATCATTTAACATACATACTTAGGATTTCTGGTCCACAAAGCATGAGCCTTCAGTTTCACACCCCGTTATTGATGTCACTTTCAAGTTGTCTAAGACCTTTAAGATTGCCATACCATTTTTGGACACATCCCTAGAGTCTAGTCCTACCTATTTACCACGGGAGAAAAGCAAAAAGAGACTTCTGAAGCACCAAAATGCAGATATTTAATTCTTGGGCCAGCAAAATTGGTTGTGATGCTTTCCCACATCAATGGAAAAGAGTCTTAAACCTCAATCCACTGACTTCCTAGTTCATCTCCTAATTTTATTTTGTAAGAAAAATGTACTTTTGCTACTTTCACACAGATTTTGAACCTGCAACTTCTTTTACTTTTTCGATCTAATTCCATTTAACAACTAAAGAAATCATCAAATTATGAAATACAAAGCGATTTTTGTGTATTTTGCTTTTGAGAATCTTACACCACTAGGAAAAAAGAAAAGAAAAGAAAAACAACCAACTTGTTACCATGATAACTATAAGAGATATTCATACTTCTAATTCACTTGTACATTTGTTAAACTAGCTCGTTTTCTTCTTACGTTTGGATTGATATCTACTAGAATGATAATATAATCCAAATTGGCTAACAACGATCAACATAACTCTCCTGCACCATATCTGGAATTCCCTCCAACAGACAAAAAGCTGGTGGTACAGTCAGTGTCTGCATATTTCCGTAGGCGTTCCAGCAGAGCGGGTTCGACATGAATTGTCCTCGCGAAGGAAGCAGCTCGACTTCGGAAAGAGTAAGGTTTGTGCAAGGGACAGAGTCACTGCAGGCAAAATGTATAGCAGGGCTTCTTATGTCGTATGTTCCTTTGATGTTTGAGTACAAAATATCGGACACATATACCGCAGAAGTTTGGTTCGGGCAGTTCTTGGTGGAACAATAGTACTGGTCTACTATGATTGGGTTCCTGACTGTGTCCATGTGAATGTTGTGGAAGGTTACTCCAGAGACGGCTCCGGAGCCTCCTTGCCATGTTTTGATTCGAACTCCGTTGTCTGAATTCCTGATGACTGAATCAGTCACGGTAATGTTCGAAACACAGGCTCGGGTATTTTTCATGCCAAGACTTCCAATGCTGCATTAAAAAAAAAAAGGATTTGGGGTTTTAGAGTTAATAGAGAGAAAAATGCACTAAACAACTATGTTTTCAAGCAATGAATATTACCTTATTCCGTGACTTGGACCACACGTAATGTTCCTTATGTCTACATTGTAACAACCAGCTCCAATTGACACACAGTCATCTCCTGAAAGAAGGCTCAAAATAAGCTTTTTGAAATAATCATATGAAGATGAAGAAACATATCAAATGAAAGAATAAAAAAAATCACCATTAGAGATGAGTGAATTGTATATTTCCACATTGTTGGTGTTCTCTATGTGAATTCCATCAGTGTTGGGGCTCTGAGCATGTGCTTTTATTTTGAGGGATTCTATATGGACGTTTTGGCAACCGTCGAACCGGAAATGAAACTGGGGGCTGTTCTTGACTCTTAGTCCTTTTACTATTAAATTGGAGCTCATGAAAAACCTTATTGCCTACAAACAAAGGCAATAGAAAGAAAAGTTCTTAAGAATGTGCACTTATTTAGTATGGAATTAATAGGGGAGTAAATTTGAACTACATTTGTGACTTACAACTGGGCTATCACAAGGACCAGGAAGAGTTGTTCCATTAATTCCCTGTTCCATGAATCCATATATTAGTAATGATTTCTCAATGGTAAGAACATAGAGATGTTGAAGTGTAAAAATGGCTTACTTTGTGAGGCTTACAAGGAAGATCCCACCATTTCTCTCCTCTCCCATCTATAACACCACCTCCTTGCATTGCCATTCCATTAATTCTATAGAAAACAAGCCATTGCTTCTTACTGTTATTTCTAGGCCACGAATCCGGTCCATCCGGTGGCATCAGTGTCCCATCAATCTTCTCATGTGAAGCACCATAAAGAAAAAAAAAAAGTCAATGTCAAATGCCAAAGAAAACAAAAATGAAGGAAAAAGTGTGCTTTTTTTTTTTCCTATTCTTTAATATGTAAGAATCATTACCTGCAATGTGAGGTCTGAAGATTTACAAGGCCCTGTGAAGATTGTAGAATGTATCATAAAAGTATAGCTATGAGGAACAAGAAGAATTGATGGATCTTCTGCTTGGCAAGCAGTGTCCCAAGCCATCTTGAAAGCTTGAGTTTCATCGCTTACACCATCCCCAACAGCCCCAAAAGCTCTTACATTGAAAACATTGATCTTATTATGAGAATCCGCATTGTCATAACTCGGGCTAACAGCCTCAGGTGCAGGAGAAGGTGGTACTGAAATCCTAGATATTGCATGCAAATGGCCAAGTTCAGTGTAACCACGTATTCTGCCTTGTATTGGAAGAAAGAAGAAATTTGAGAAGAGAAAGAGAACTCTAATGAGAGCCAAAGAGGATAACATTTTCTGTATGGAGTTAACTTAGATATGGGACAAGTGAAATGAAAAAATAATTTGGCTACTACTTATAGAACAAAGTCTCTCTAGGGCCTAGACTAGCTAGGAGGCCTATTCACGCTTTGGATATTCAAAGAACTCAATATTGAACTTGTGATAAAATGTGTCACTTTCATGAGCTAGGTTACATAGGATGTATATAGAGCAAGGTACCCACGTTTTTGGAAGTAGAGAGAAGTGTAAGACTTTATTTTTTTTCTAAGTTGTATATGTGACCACATTAAGCACTAAAACAAGTTGCCAGAGAGAAACAACTTGATGTGGCAGAGGATATACTAGAGAATCAGTTGGAATTAAGTCCCAAGTTTTTGTGTTTTTCATTTTTAAAGTTTTTACTTGGAATTCCTAGTGGAAACAACTTTTGTGGGTCGGTCCACGCATGATATTCTATGATAATGGCGTGAAACCGCCCACTTCCAATTTGGATTTGGGCTTGACTTTCGGATGAGTAATATGGATCAGCAATGAGTATGGACATTTTAAGAGGAAAAAAAAAAGTTGGCAGGAGGTTAAAAAAGATAAGATGGGCAAGTAGTATTATATTCAAGTTCTTCATTTTCTCCCCTATTGGTTTCACTTTGTTTGGTTTAAAGTGTAATTTTGAAGAAGAAAGTTGTGAGTTTGGAGATTTACAAGATATATCCCATTTTTTATATTGGGCATTATGGCACCACCCCATTTAGAGACACCCCACTTCAGTTTGTTTTGATGGGCAACCAACAGTAGTGTATCATGCATGATGAAGATATCTGAAAGGAAAATTGACGGCCATTCTTGTGTAGCTAGGTTTTTCTCCCCTATCATACGTCCCCTATTAGCTGCCAAATTGTCACATTTTGAAGCTTATGGTTTACAGATGATTGCTTAGTTAATACCAATTCTATAGGTTTCAACTTTCTAAGGGCCCGTTTGGTTTGTTGATTCGAGTTTTTAATTCAAGTTGAAATGTGATTTTATGTGAGAGCTTTTTACTATAGTCAAAAAGTTAGATATGACTGTTTTAAGAGCTTTTTACTGTGGCAAAAATTCGAATTAGTGAAATGAACTGACCTAACTAATGCATGTAACTTAATCTAGCTAGCAATAATAAGTAGAATTTGGGTGTTATATACAATAATTATTGACTCATCTCCTAATATTTTAACTTTTTGTGATTGATTGATAAAATAACATAGTATAACAACAGGAGGTTATGAATTCAAACTCTTATAATTACTCCCTTTAAAATTATCAGCAGGGCCTTTAAGGTATCTCAAGTCTCTTCTTGTGTTGAGATTTCTAATTCATTTTATACACACGTTTGCATATTGTCCGACCTAACTCAGCTCATGATAACTTTAATGGGGTGAGTCCACTTTTTTTTTTTTTTGGAGTGGGTGGGGCCCTTGAGTCCATTTTGAATATTACTAAATCATTGTGGTGTTATATATAATCAATTTAGCAGAATAATTCTGTGCATGGTAAGCAACTATCTACTGAACCGACCAATTGATAGTGGGTACTACATATTCTTGTTAGGAAACGTAGTTTCCAAATTAATTAATATGGGCCACATATTTACATTAACAATTATATTATGAAAAAATGCACAAAATAGTACTTTTGGAGGTATATTTGAAGTATATAGCATGTTTTTTAAAAGTTGGTAAAGAATAGCATGCTTTAAATTCTAATTATGAAAACAAATCATATTTCCAAATTTACCCTTTCATTTAGGTTTTCACTTTTCCTCCTCAGAAGTAAAGCTCAGCCACCCCTCCCTCTCTCTTCTACCTTCTACCTTCCAATCTCTCTCTCTCTACCAACTCTCTCTCTCCCGATTCCTTCTTTCTCGTTTTTTCCTCTCTCGCTTTTCTTATCACCGCCGCAAACGACGTTCAATCGGGGCTCGCCTTCCTGATTCCAGTGCACTTTGTAACGCCGTCGTTCGCTGTCGGGAGCAGCAGATTCGTCGCAAACCAGATCCCGGAGTCGCGAGTTTTGAGAAAATGGCGACTGGAATTTCTAGATCTGTGAGGAGGTTTGCATCATCGATGCTGAAGGAGCTCACCGGAGATCGTCCTCGTCGGTGATTAGAGCCGTGTTTGGAGATCGCAAACCGTCGCACGATTTTCAAGTGCAGAGTGAAGCCGTCGATGGCAGCTATCATTGCAGGCAGAGGTGGTCCCATGTTTCCGTTTTTGGCTTCGTGCTGCCATGTTTGTTTTACATATGAGTTTGTGATTGTGATTTGAGAATAATTTTGTTCTGGATTTGTCTGTGTTTGTGTTTGAAATCTGATAAATACTGTAATTATTAGTAAATACTTTAACAGTTAGAAGATTAAATATAATAAGTACTGTATATTTAAAAATAATGTAGTAGTTGTAAGTTTAAATATGAAAAAAATACAGTAAATATTTTAATAATTTTAATTTTAAATATAGTAAATACTGTATTTATCAGTAGATAGTAAATATTTTAGTAGTTATAAGTTTGCATCTAGTAAATATTGTAATACCTTTAAATACTTTAGTAACTATAATTTTGAATATGGTAAATATTATATTTATATGTAAATATTTTAGTAGTTACAATTTAGAATCTACTCTATTTATCGGTAAATATAGTATTTATCAGTAAATACAGTGTTTAATAGCCACTGGAGTCGGTGGCGAGATCTTCAGATAAATATGATATTTATTAGTAAATACTGTATTTATCAGTAAATACAGTGTTAAACGGTCGCTGGAGTTAGTGGTCGAATTTTTAGATAAATATGTTATTTACTCGTAAATACGGTATTTATTAGTAAATACAGTGTTAAACGGTCGTCAAAATTGGTGCCTGAATTTATGGATAAATATGATATTTACTAGTAAATACAATATTTATTAGTAAATACAGTGTTAAATGGTCACCAAAATCGGTGGTTGAATTTTTGGGTAAATATGATATCTATTAGTAAATACGGTATTTATTGGTAAATACAATATTTACCTGTAAAAACAGTGTTAAACTATCGCGGGAGTTAGTGATTGGTTTTTCAGGTAAATATGGTATGTACTAGTAAATACAGTATTAAATGGTAAATACGATATTTATCAGTAAATACAGTGTTAAATGGTCACCGAAAAATAGTCACTGGTTGTTGAAAAACAGTCAAGGTTTGTAGAAAATGGTCTTTTGTCGCCAGAGCCATCCGCTGGTCCCGACCATGGTGGACTTGACTATAATTTACCTATTTAAAAAAAATATGCTATAATTTACTATTTTTTTAAAAATAGATGTTTAAGGGGGAATGAGTGAGGTGGAAAAAGATATTTAAAGATATTTTTGGGTTTTTAATAATGTTTAAAACTTAAAATATCAAATTATACTATAATTTTTTATTTTTAAAAAATATGCTATAATTTACTAATTACTTTACTAATTATACTATTTCCTTCCTTATCTCTTATATTATGCTATTTAATAAATGCGCTTAATAAAGTGGCATGTTTAGGAAAGTCCAATAAGACTTCTAATTGGATATGAGATAAATGAGTTGATACCTTATGCTTATCCAATAAGGTTTAATGGGAGTCTATTAGATAATTATACAAGGATTTATAGGTTATAGTTCTTAATACGTCAAATCATTCAGCCGTTTTCTCTTTTTCTCATACAAAGAGAGAACACCCCATTAAAACTATGATGATTTGACTGATGAAGGTGATAACCCTAAGAACATATTAAAGTGGTAATTTTTATTGAAAATTAAAGTTGTACTAATGGAGACAAATATTTGTTCTCGTCTATTTTTCTTAATAATTTTGCGTGATGATTTCTAGATTTGTGAATATAATGTTAAAGCCATATTTACGGATTAAAGCTAACAATTCTGCCTTAGTCTCCTTCTGCTGACACCTGTTTAATGCCCACATCTGTTGTCTATATATGAATTATAAGTGCTTCATTTTGGACGTTTGTAAATTTACCAAAACACATGGCCAATTCAAAAGTTGTAGGTGGATATGGGGAAGGCATGCTCGTGAAGAACATGGTGGATAATGTTGTACGAATGAAAAATACAAAACAAGTCGCATGCTTTGGCGTACAAAATAGTTAAGGGTGCCGACTCTCAAAGTTAAATATCAGTTATACATGTCCAGAAGTTTCTCAAGGAAAAGCCTAATATTAGCCCAGTGTATAGCCATTTTGAATTACATCCAGTCAATGCTCAAACCCCATTTATTTCGCTGATTTAAGTTTTTAATTTAAGTTAAGATGTGATTTTATGTGAGAATTTTTTACCGTAACAAAAAAATTAGATGTAACTGTTTCTGAGAACTTTGTAAAACTCGAATTTTAAACTCGAATTGTCGAAATGAATGGGACATAATCTTAGTATTAATAATGCTAAACTCCTTTAATATCTTCATTCCAAGATTGCCCTCCATTGGCTATCGGATGCTCTTAATGTTGTTCAAGTTATTTGATGTCCGAATTAATGAGCTCTAAAAGCTTATATCGTCAAAGACATCAAAGAAAGTGTTTCTGTGGTACGTAATGGTGATATTTGTTACGTTTCTTATAATAAGAATCATATTGTCCATTGTTCCGCTAATCAGGCTTTTCCTTCTTATGATGTCTTTGTTTGGTTTGCTTGTTTGCCCTTACTGTTGGGTTCTTTATGCAAAAAACAGACTTTTTTGCTTCGTGAATCAATAACGTTTTAGCAATTTCTTTTGAAATATTTTTGGAATAGTGAAATGAAAAACTAACTATTTTAATTATGTTAACTATTTTACTAAACATTTCTGTTACACCATGGTCGAGGAATCGACCACTCTATCGAACGACAGGCGCCAAGCACTCCCCGCCAAGAATCGGTCGCTGGCGTCGAGGGAGCAGACTGTAGCTGAAGTGACCTTTACGTCGAGAGACCACACGTGGCGAGATGCGTTGAGCACCATGACTCGACTTCTGGAGGCCACTGCGTCGAGACAGCACGTCCAGTCAAATCCATCAATGGTCTTATCAACTCGGAGAAGGAAGTATTGATCAAACTGCTACTGCAGGAGTCAGGAAATCAGGCGGCAGATGAGAGGGATCAGCCGCATTTTCTGAGGTTGTCATCATAAAAACTCACCTACCCGCCTGTAAATCGAGGGACGGAAGTGGCTTCCTCCTTGGGAACGGCGAAGGAGTAATCACATGTAAAGGCCTATAAATAGAGCCAAGAAAACTGAGAAAAAGGTTACGCACTATTTCATTACTCTAAGAGAGCTTGTAATCAAAGAAGATATTAGTGCATTCATAAGTGGATTAGGCAAAGAGTTATTGCCGAACCACTATAAAAATACCGTCTCATTTGCGTTATTTTTCAGTTTTAATCATTCATTAAACCGTGAGTGTCTTTGGAGAGTAAATCACGCGTTGTTGGAAAAACACTGTCAACAATTTCTATTTTCCTTTATGTTGATTTCTTTGTTTATTTTTGTAAAATAATATTGATTTTTTGTGAAAGGTGTATTGGTCCACATGTGAAGCATATTCGAATTGTGTAGTTAATAAGTTTATGCGTGAAAATTTGTATAGGAAAATAAAAATAAAATTAAAACTCTAAAAGAGTAAAATTCATCAAAATTTCGTATATAGTATAACTCTTAGAATTTTTCTGATAAGGTACAAAATTACATGCACACTGTTAAACCTTTAGTAAGGAAATAAATTCATGAAACTCGAAAGCTTCATTTTTAATTTGGTATTTTAAGGCATAATAGGAATCACCAATAAGATTCCAATTATTCTTTTGAAAGGCATGCTGAATACAGTTGTAATTTATGCAACTCTTTTAACAACCGTTGATCAATTAGATCCTACGGTAGAACTCACGAGAAACCCACTCTGTCCAATGTTTGCACCATTTTTTTAGGAAATAAAAAGTAAATTTCTTGTTCTAAATTTAGAAAATGGGAATGCCACTTTATTTTCTCGACATGCAAGTTCCTAGAACATTCACAATTTGTTGTCTTTTTTTCTTTTTAAATTTTATAAGCCTCATTTTTTTTCACTCATTCGAGTTGAGAATTTAAATTAAAAATTAAATTTTATAAAAATTAATTTTAAATTTTTATAAGAAAAAATATGAAATAAAAATTTATTTTTTCTCACCTTCGTAATTTCATTAAAAAAAAAAAAGCCATGCAGAAATTTACCCCCTGTTTTTGGAGAAAGTAATTATGAATCCAATTCAACCATTGTGGCTACTAGGTGTGGGGTCCACTTGTCTACCCCACAAAATCTCTCGCCGCAATTCAGTTGATACGTGGAGATCCCCACGTTCCCTTGGCTGATGGATTAACCGCTCACTGCACGCAAGTCCAAAACCTTCATGCCCGCTAACAAATCACGATTACGAATACCAGAAAAGATCGAAAACGATCACCATACGATTGCAGATGAAAAAAACAACTTATCCGCTGTCACCGTGGTACTGGAACTTTGAGCCGACGGACCTACTTGAAGTTTGAATTTTTTAGGTTCGACGGACATGTCTATATGGCCACCTGTCCAAGCAGGTTTTCAGGCTCGGGTCGTTCGAGAAAAGTCAGAATTGTCGAAGCCCGCCCCTGATCGTCGAAATTTTTTTCCCTCCAGCCTGAAGCCCGATTAACGGCTAGTTTTTTAACGTTGACGCATGACCTGACCCGCCGCTCAAAAGCCCGATTCCAAGGTTTTTTTTTTTTTTTTTTTTTTTTACCATTGCCTAATTTTCGGTTCGAACCCGACTTGCCGAGACAAAAAATGACTGTTAGATCCAAATATGGGGAAAAAAATTAATTTTTTAACCAAAACATTTATTTATAAATATTCCATATCTCCCACACATTTTCCTTATCCAAACTCTCTCAATCTCTCAAATCTCTCTCACAATTTTCTAAAAACTATCACAAATTAATTATAAATTTAAAAATTAATATACAAAATTAATATATTAAATTGTGTTAATAATGTGTGTTGATTTTAATTTTTATATAATTTTAATACAAAATAACTTAATAATTATTTATATACAAATATAATTACTAAATAATAGTATATTATATATAATATATATATACATTATTATAAAACTTAAAAAATAAAATTAAAAATATATGTTTTAGGCCATTCAGGCGGGCTCGGGCAGCCAAAACCAGGCTCGTGGCCGGTCCATGAGCCTTCTTAGGCTTAGATGTCAGGCTCAAAATTAATTTTTTCGGACGGTCGTGGGCGGCCAATCCAAAGTTTCTAATACACAATATTAATATTTGTATCATTAATTTCATAAATGCTTCTCAAACTCTGTTTCCGATTTAAATAGAAAAGAGTTTATAAATACCTTCAAATTTTTACATTTTTATTTTTATATAAATATCCCTCAAATTATTAATTTTAGTTCAACTTATCTATTAAAAGTATTATTTTTATATCAATTTTCCCCTTTTTTCAAAAGATTCAAGATAAATTGGTACAAAATAAATAATTTAGAGAATGTTTATGGAGTGTTTTGTGTAACTTTTTATACTGCACAGGACAAAATAATTTGAGGGCATGTTGAAATAATAATATAAAATTTAAGGACATTTAGGAAATTAATCCATTTTCAGAGAAAAAAGAATCCATTTCCATACAATCTTTTTTTTTTGTGTGGAGGGGTCAAAGTCTTTCTTCTTCTTCTTCTTCTTCTTCTCACTGTGTTGCTCCGGTTCCGCAACTTCGGTAAAGAAGGCTTATTAATATTAAAGATATAGAAATTGAAGAATAAGGAAGAAAATCATCGGTCACGTGCTTCTCACGTGATATTCTCCTTCTCCTTCTTCCCCATTTTTCTTCACTGCGTCGTTTGGAGTTCTCAGTGTACGTCTTTTCTCTCCGAGTCCATTTATACTTTCTTTTTCTCTCTCTGTTTTGTTTTTTTTTTTGCTTTTTAATTTTCATTTAGTATGAAAAAAAAAATAAAATGTGAATAAAGAAAAACGATTCCACGATTTTTCAGGTACTGTGAGTTTTTTCGACTTTCGTTTCGTGCTCCTATTCTCTTTCGATTGAAAAAAAAAAACGATCGAGTCTTTTTTTCCTACGTTTTCTCAGCAACCAAACAGTGTCTGTTAGTATTGCGATTTTTTTGGGGTTTTCTTTTCATGGTCATGGAAAATGCTTGCTGTACAAGCAATTAAGGGAACACGTGTACTGTCATTTTCTTTTGTGTGAAATATTTCCCTTTATTTTCTTCAGCTGCGATTTCGTTTTCTTTTTCTCGGCTTCCAAACAGAGTTTTTCCATTTTTGTTTTAGTGTTTCCGTTTCATTCCGTACTTGACATGCATTGACTGGAAGTAAATGAGGATTAAAGCGAGATAATTTTACACGATTTTCTTGACTTCGTCAGTCATCTAAAGGCACATTTGGCCTCATTTGTCGATGATAATTGATTGATTTCCCCCCCCCTTTTTGTAGCTCTTTGCGCTTTGCCATTTTGAAAATAAGTTCTACAGTTCTAATGTTCATAGGGCTTCATAAAAAGAAGTCATTTTTTATGTCTTTTTATTGATATATATTGCATGAAGAGGATGTTTTATCCTGAATTGCGTGTTATTTTAGTTTAGACACAAGGTTTGATTCAAACTTCTTGAATGTGCAAGTGTAGTTTATTTTTATTTTCTTATTTTAGTATACACTTTGGATTATTTCTGGGAAAATATAGGAAGATAAATCAGCGTAGAAAGTTTCCACTCTTTAATGAATCCAAAAGATGTAACTTTTCTTCTGTTAATGAACTAATTAACAACGGGGGATTTGCTCCCACATTTTTATTTGGAGAATGCTCAACTGACAACCCAAAATTTTTGCAGGAACCATATTCTTTTGTTCTTTAAAATATGGTTGATGACCCTGTAACGAAGGCCTTGAATGTAACGAGGGCTTTAGGAATTCCAGATGAAGAGGTGAAACCAATTTTGAAGAATCTGTTGAGAGTATATGATAAAAATTGGACACTCATTGAAGAAGGCAACTACAGAACCCTTCTTGATGCATATTTTGATCACAAGGAAACTATGGTTATTCCTTTGCCTTTCCTCTGTAATTTCTATATTTTTTAACCATGCCAAAAACCAAAAATAAGAAGAAGAAGAAGAAAGGAAATTCTTATCCGTGACATACTTTTTATTCATATGCTTGTGTTTGGGTTGGTTTCAAATTCTATTGAAAGTATTGTTGGCTTATACAGCATTTTTGATAAATCGTTCTACATTCTTGGCATTTCTATCAAAACCCAAATTTGGATGAAAACTGTACCACCCACTTGTCAAATTTTTACTGATGTGGATTAATCTTGTAGTATCTATATCCATCCCTTGTCAAAAAACCAAACCTTGTTCATTAGTTTGGTTGATGTCTGTGTGTGCCTTCCCTTTACAGGGAAAGGAGGATAAAAGTAGACGCTATGAAGGGCATGATGAGTCTGGAAGACCGGTTAAAAGACAGAATTTGGCCGGAAAAGAAGTACGTGCTTCTCCTACGTTGGCCGACCCGAGCGAAGAGTCGGATTCAGAAGTTAGGGTACTCCCCTTAACGACTCCGAGGCAAGGAATCATGAAGTCTTCTAAACCATGTTCAAGCGGTAGTAGATTAGAATCTAAAGCTCTAGTGCTCCGAGGAGATAAAAAAACGAAGTCTTTGAGAGAATTACCTGCCGGACCAATGAATGAGCCTAGTGTACCAAGTGAAGTTCACAAGAAAGGGTTGACAAAGTTAAGCAGCAGTGAGAAGCAGGTTAACGACTTGGCACTTTCTAAAAAACCCGTTTTAGCGGTCCATCCAGGTATTTTCTAAATTTTTAGCATGCTCCATGATCAATTAGACACTCATGTTGTCTAGTTATTCTTTCCTATGTGTACTATTTTTATTTGTTTTTATTCTTTTCCCAGTGGGGGAATTTGCTAGTAGATGCATTAGAAATGGTAACTCCAGTACTCAAGAAAGCTTACATGTCCATGACATTGCACTTCCCTTTGCATTTGTTTCGAGTATTGGTAACCAAGTTATAACTCACTTTCTTGCTTTGTCTTTTTTAGTTAGTCCTGGTCTGTCTAAAAGTTTGACGTCTAAGAAGAGCAAAGATGATTCTTCTGCAAGCAATCACAGCAGAATCATTAAGACTACCTTAAATATTGCTTCTTCATCTATGGGAGAAGTGAAAATCTTGTTGGACTGGGATTCTGCTCTTGGACAGCCAAACTTTCAGAAGCCAAAATTCGGTGAAGTTCTGAAATTCGTAGAGAATAAATATGTCAGATCATACAACATAGTAGGTGACCAGTTTTCAGTGAAGAAGCTATTGAAAGATTTGTGTGAAAGTTATTTGAAGATGGGTACCAACTCTACTGATAGATCTTTCGCAATTAACCATCCTTCTGAAGTGATTAAAGAAACCGGTGATGGCCATGCCCTTCATGTTGCAGAACAAAAGAAGCGACCTCTTAACATTGGTTTTGGTGCAACAGGCATAAAAGGCAAAGGGTCAAGTAGTTCTGAGTATACAGATTCACATACTGTTACTTATGATGAGAAAAGGCCATTCAATTTTCTCAATGACATTACAAAAGGGACAGAAAAGGTGAAAATATCATTAGTAGATGATATTGGCAATGAAACTCTTCCAAAGTTTAATTACATTCCCCAGAATGTAATATATCAAAATGCTAATATAAATATTTCTCTAGCCCGGATTGTGGATGACGACTGCTGCTCAAGTTGTTCCGGAGATTGTCTTTCATCATCAATAACTTGTGCCTGTGCCTGTGAAACTGGCGGAGAGTTTGCCTACACACCACAAGGCCTTTTAAAAGAAGATTTTTTAAGAGCTTGCATGGCTATTAAATATGAGCCGCAGCAGGACCATTTTGTTTACTGTAAAGACTGCCCACTTGAGAAGGCTAAGAATGACGGCTCTCCAGAGCAATGCAAGGGACACCTGATCAGGAAGTTTATTAAAGAATGCTGGAGAAAATGTGGATGTGACATGCAATGTGGAAACAGAGTAGTCCAACGGGGCATTTCATGCAAATTGCAGGTCAGTTTCAGCCTAAGCTTCTTATAACGGACCTATTTGGCATGGCTATCTACAAAGCATCTTATAGCTTCCTGGGTCAAAAAACTGCTTATGACTATATGAATAACCTTCCAAAAGAGCTTTAACAAGCCACAAAATGTGGCTTCTCAAGGGAGCTCAATAAGAATTTTGAAATTTTGTCTACCTAATTCGGAAATTTCATTGCTTATCCCTAAATTTGAAAACTATGTTTGTTATATTAATCTCTTTTAGAAACATGGTTCCTATTCCAAACAATAACAAGAAAGCCATAGCTTTTATTTCTCTTATTTTACTACCTAAAAGCACACGTAAAAGCTATGCCAAATAGTCCTGTATGTTTTTGCTACCGATTTAATTAATTTTCTAATCAATAGCAAAAAAACGAGACTTAGAATTCCTTGTTTATGTTCTTGTTGTTTTGTTGGTTCTCTTAAGTCTTAAGTATGTCTGGAAATCGAGTAAATCGTGGTTATGCTTCAGGTGTTCTTGACTCGTGAAAGAAAAGGCTGGGGTCTAAGACCACTTGAGGCCTTGCCTAAGGGAACATTCGTATGTGAATACGTAGGAGAAGTATTAACCAATACGGAGTTGTACGACCGCAATATGGGAATAAGCAAAGAGAGGCATACGTATCCAGTAACACTGGATGCAGATTGGAGCTCTGAAGGAATTTTAAGGGATGAGGAGGCACTTTGTTTGGATGCCACATTTAATGGAAATGTAGCCAGATTTATAAACCATAGGTAAAGTTTCTGTCCGGACTTGTAAACAACATTTTGTTTTACATGCAATACTTAATTCTTATCAATTTTATGGCTTCATTGCTGGGAATTGATGAATTCTATTGTGCATGCATGTGAGTTGGCAAATGCTTGTCCTCTTCATTGTTGACATAGAAGAAAGAAAACCTAAAACTTTTAGGTTTAGAAATGTTAGACGATCTCCCATGTAAATGCAAATACCAATGCTATTATATTTTAAACTAAATTGCGCCGTTGCACCCCAATCTATTTGCATTTTGCATAATGCACCCCAAACTCTTAATTTTGGCTAATTGCACCCCAAACTTTTAAATCAGTTGCAATTGAGGTTAATAGGTAATACATGTTATCAAATCGACAGTTTAAACACACAATTTGCATATGAAAGGTAAAGATCGTCACTTTCAAACTATGTTACGTATAAATCTCGTATCTCAAACGGTCAATTTGATAGTGTCAATTGCATCTGATTTTAAAGTTCTGTGTGCAATTTGTCAAAATTGAAAGTTTGGGGTTGATTACGCAAAAATTGGATAGTTTGGGTTGCAACAATGCAATTTACTCTATATTTTATACTCAAATGTATAATGCCATTTCAAATTCTATATCTACTTTTTGTCATAATTAATAAGTTTTGAAACTTGTAAAAGTAAATTTTTATTTTTAAGTAATTTAAAGATGACATTTTGTAATGATTAAATAAAAAATTGAATACATCAACTAAGAGCATCTTTAATGCAATACTTTAATTGATGTGTCAGTTACAAATTTAACATTTGAGTAAAAAAAAATATTCTTCAATGTAATACTATTTATTGTGTTAAATTTCTCATATGTTATACTTTTTGGCAAATTTCTCACCAAATATAGCATATGAAAAATTTAGTATTTGATTGCTATTAGTTGAAGTGTTTACTTTTTCATGTAATCATTGTAACTTTTGCATTTTCTAATTATTTTAAAAATAAAAGTTTACTTTTACAACTTTCAAAGCTATGACTATGAAAAAAATGTAGATTTAACATTTCAAATAACATTATATATTAGAGAAAAAAAATAACATACCATATCATATTTTTTTTATGTTAAACATACCATTGGCATTAGCATTATTTACATTGGAGAAAAAATAAATAAATAACATATCATATTTTTTGATGTTAAATATACTATTAGTATTAGTATTTGCATTGAAGATGGTCTAATAGCAATTAAATACTAAAATTTGGCATATGGTATATTTAGTGTCAAATTGAATGTTAAATTTAGTACCGAAAATACTACTGCATTGGAGAGTGACTTTCTTACGGAAATGTTAACTTTTGGCATTAACACACTAAATTGAGAGAACCTCGCATATTGGTTTGGTTCGCATTCTCTTATTTACATTTTTTTTTTCGTTCCTCTTAATCACTGCAGATGCTTTGATGCAAACTTGGTTGATATTCCTGTGGAAGTGGAGACACCTGATCGCCATTATTACCATGTATGGATTTGCCTTGCTTTATTCCAACTATTTCAGCATACATTTTACATTTGTTTTTTTATCTGAGAAGAGAGGTTGATCTCAAGAGTGTCCATTTTCTGATAGTCCGAGTATACGCTATTGGAAATCATCCATGTACCAACAGTAAAATGTTTATAAATTTATCTTTTCAAATTTGTAACTGTTGGCTTATGAACAATATTTTAGTTGCTGGAGTCTAATCCATGCTTCGTTGACTTCATTTTAGTGTGTGAAATTAACTACTTTTGTTCTTTTCATGTTTTTTATTTTTTTCATTTTTATATCTTATATTTTGAAGTATCAAAAAAACAATACATTATATTTTAATTTTATCACATTTATACCTTCACATTTTGAACTCATGTTAAATCTTTACTTTTTCCGCTCAATGTTGATTTTGACTATAAAAAGACTTAAGTATTCTTCCCACTTTGGAATTTTTAGTTTTTTCTTTTTTCTTCTTCTTCCTTTTTTTTTTCCTTGTCCGAGCATTTAGGTCTTTTTTGTAGTCAATTGATCAAGAAAAGGTAAGAATTGTGTATAAATTTGAAATCTAGAGGTATAAAGATGAAAAACGCTCTATTATTGTAAAAAAATTTATCTGCTTACACGCAATTAGTCATCTCTAGTAAACAGTTAAAGAGTAGGGATCTTCTCAAGTATAAAACAAAAGGAGATCCGTCATGGCTTCAAACAATAAAGGTAGATTTTCTAATACATTTGACATACTAGTAGGTTAAATTTTTTTTTTCGATAAAAGTTAAAAAATACCGGTAAATTAGATTTTTTTAACCGTTAAATTTGTATACTTTATAATTTTTACATAAATTTATGTAAATCTAACATGTAAAAAACCTGACCTCCTAATATATTAACATAACTGAGAGGATCCCAACAATAAATATATATGCCAAGTTTACTAGACCTTCTCATTATTTAGCGTAAACTTATGCTTTTATTATTTATCAATGACGAGGCACTTCTAAGCTGGCTTGTCACCTATATGCAGCTTGCCTTTTTTACCGCTAGGGAAGTGGCTGCTTTGGAGGAACTGACATGGGTAGGTGGATTTGACAGAATTTATTTTTCGAGTTAATTTTATAAATACCTCTTAAATTATATATCCTACTTCAACATATCTCTTAAATTAAAAAAAAAAAAAAAGACTTACCTCGTCTCCTGAACTATATGTTATAATTCAAAATTCCTCATTCATCTATAATACTAATAAAATGGTGACATGACACCATTTATAATTTTAACCTACTCTTTATTTTTTAAGAGGACAAAAGACAAGTTGACAAAAAATAATAGGTCGGAGGACGTTTTTAATATTACAAGGGTGCATTGAACCATTTTATATAGTTTAAGAGGTGAAATGAATTCTTTTTAAAATTTAAGGGGCATGTTGAATTAGGATATAAGATTCAGAGGGACATTTTTAAAATTAATCTTTATTTCTTTCATTTCTTTTCGAAAATTTTTACTCTAGGAATTGTTATTTTTTTGTTGGATTAATTTTTTAACATTTTGATCTATGATTGTATATAGTTTTGTAGTGCATTATAAATTTTTAATGTGGACACTCATAGATTACATGGTTGAAAAATTTATCATTCAGAGAAAAAGGACAGTTCCTCTTGTACAAGTTCCCCTTTTAATGGGATTATATACATGAGTCTGATATTTGTTTTGGGGGATGATTGGTTAACATTCTTTACAGGACTATGGAATTGACTTTGATGACATAGATCATCCTATAGAAGCATTTAGTTGTTCTTGCGGAAGTGAAATGTGCCGAGATAAAAAAACTAAAAAGGTTAGTCCTAAGTCCTACCCTAGAAGAATTATGGACTTATGATGATTATTTGACTACCTCCAATACAAATGCTAATATCAATACTATGTTTAGTATTAAGGATCCATTTTGTTCACGCGTCAAAGTCAGTAATTTTGATTTATTTGTAAAAATTTTGCGACAAAAGAAATTTTTGATTCAAATTCATTTGAGATGAAAAATACTGTAACAAAATTAAATTTATGGGTTGAAGTATATGAACCAAACGGAGCCTAAAAGTGTGAAAATGCTTATTTTATATTCCAATATATAATACTATTTCAAATATTTTACAATCTAGCTTCTATTATTAAGGTCTCGTTCATTTCACCAATTTAAGTTTTCAATTCTAATTTTGCTACAGTTAAAAGCTCTCACAAAAAGTCACATTTAACATTTTTGTTACAGTTAAAAGTTCTCACATAAAATCACGTCTCAACTCGAATTGAAAACTTGAATCGGCGAACTGAACGAGACCTAAGTTATAAGTTTTGAAAGTTGTAAAAGTGAACTTTTAGGTTTAAAATAATTATGGTATTATAAATATATGCTTTAAGTGATAACGATTAAATGAAGAGATCAAAATAAATAGCAATTTAATGCTAAAATTTTTCATATGTTATACTTAGTGTCAAATTTATCACAAGTATAACATAATTACTTGGCATATGCTAAATTTAATATAAAAATAACACTACATTGTAGAGTTTTTTCATTTGAATTCAAATATTAAAATTTGACTATCGGTGGTAGTAGTATGATGGTAAGAACGCTTGCCTTAAGTCTCCCTCATTTGCAACTCCTGGTTCAAATCTCCACATCCTCACGAAAGAATTTCAGCCTAAAAGTGGTGGACAAGTGAATCCTACGTCGTGAACGATTGAAAAAGTTGGTTTAAGTCTTTAATTATTGCACTTATAAGACCGGTTAATTCATTCTATAAGCGTTAAGTGGAGACGTGAGGACACTAATAATTTTTTTTTTAAAAGTGAAAAAAATATTAAATTTGACATGACGCATTAATTTAACATTACTGTGTTTAGCCAAAATGGAGCATGAAAGACCGGGACATGTAAAGTTATATGCATAATTACTTACTTGGGCATCCTGTTTATTATTTGCTTTTTTCTTGTCTTTCTTTGTTGAATATTTGGGATATATTGCTCAAGCCAAATAGCTTTTATTGCTAAATAGTAACAACTATGAATGTTTGCTGTTGCAGGACTTAGGACTACGGTTACCTCAGACCCAATTGATTCTGTGATTGACAGATAGGATTTTGGTCATGGGATGCCAAATATTTTTTTTTTGGGAGGAGAATACTAATTGGGATTTTTTTTTTTTTTTTGGTTGTTAGAGGGTGTTAGTGCAAAACTCTCCCTACGAGTTTTAGAGGCCAAAACAGCCAATATTTTTTTATTATTTCAATCCTCTCCTTGTCTTGGCCATAATAACTTTGATAGCTGACATTCTTTTTCAATGTGACTTCGAGATATAATTGAATTCTGTCGAAAGTCATCGTATACTTTTTTGACCACATTTGCCTTAATATTTTTTTTAACTAGCAAAAAAGAAATATATTAAAAAGTTTCTCTGGCAGGTAGTAAGGTTTTTTTTTAAAAAAAAAAAAAATTATTAAATCTAATTAAAATTAGATTAGATTGAAAAAAAATACATAACAAATAATTTTTAAAATAAATCTAACGGCTAAAAATAAAAAATTATGGGTAACTTTCAAACTCACAGGATTGTACAGTTTCACATGACAATCTTTGGACTTTGATCGAGAGATCAACAATCCTCGTAACCGTATATCAACAACGTTTCATGTTTGAAGAATCACATCTTGCCACGTGTAAAAACTAGCACGATACCATCTAAGGATTGAACTAATACATAATAGAGCATTAGAATTACAAATTAGATTACGACCGTATCTCTGCTTTTGTCATGCCGTGTATACCAAGCAAAGCAGTTTTATCTGATTTGCATGCAATGTTGTAACCTCTTTAAGTTACAAAGTTATTAAGAGGTTGAAAGCATTTCTAAGGCGGCTGCGTTATCATCCACGCTACGAAATGAATATATATATATATATATA
>NW_010363285.1:267414-297188 GCF_000414095.1 Morus notabilis
TATATATATATATATATAACCTCAATTCTCTTGTTTTGTACGAGTATAGAATTTTTATCGGATTTCTCGAGGTTTCTACATAGCGCTAATCAACTAAACTATTAAGATCTGGAAATATAAAGAGTGCACTACTTCTTTACACAATATGATTATAAAAGTCTCCGTGTGTATTATAGAAATGTTGCGTTTTCACTCGTGTTTTTAAGAATATTACATCTATTCATTAGTTTTAAAAGCATATTAAAATAGAATTTTTATCGGATTTCTCGAGGTTTCTACATAGCGCTAATCAACTAAACTATTAAGATCTGGAAATATAAAGAGTGCACTACTTCTTTACACAATATGATTATAAAAGTCTCCGTGTGTATTATAGAAATGTTGCGTTTTCACTCGTGTTTTTAAGAATATTACATCTATTCATTAGTTTTAAAAGCATATTAAAAACTATCTCATGAATTTACAAATCGTCATAAAGATCTTCCCTATAGAGGTCAAAAGTCGTATAAAAAACATCCCTTCTAAAGGGGATTTAAATATAATTGTAAAAACGTACACTCTTGAAATCATACGGTAGAATATGTATACCATCTTGATAAAAATACATGTAAGAAGGGTAATGAAACTTTGTCTCCAGATCATCCTTGACCTTTCTTTGTGAAGCCATCACCATTGCTTCCTAATCTTATGTCCCATTTACCATTTCTCCCTATTTTGTTATGCGTACTTCAAAATGAAGTGAGTCTATTCGTGCGATTTAATTTCTATTATTATGTGATATTAAACATAATACTGACAATTTGAATAACGACACGACGACATGATTTAAAATTCGTACGAAATTAACAGATTTGAGTTTATATCATAAATAGGTTTGAGTCAAGTTCGTAAAACACAATTCAATAGCGTATCATTTTCAGCTTGACCTGTCAACCCATAATTGACATGTCGTAACTCGTTTATTAAACGGTTTATATTTGAGTAATATGAATACACAACACAATTACAACATGTTTTATTACCTATGTTTACAAAGTTTTTTTTTTTTTAAGAAATGGGTGATAATATAAACACCACTAATACCTTTAGTGTTACGTAATTTTATTTATTTATTATTTTTTTTTACCAAACCGTTGGACTTTGGAGACATACACGAGGCAATCAATATTAATGGAGGCACGGTCAACGTTAACTTCCATATCTGTTGCAACAGCTATCAGGTTTTGGGAGCATCCACGTCAGACAACGTAACCCTTGTTCCCCTTTTTTTCTCAACCTTCTTTTGCGTCTCCTTAAATAATATTATATTATAATTTTAATATAATTTTTTTAATTGATGTAGCACGATATTTTAATTAATATAGTATTTTAATTATTGTGTTGTGATATTATTTGAGTGATATAAAATGAAATATGAATAAAGAATACACGGTAGAGACTGCAGTCATGGTATGCAAAATGTGGACTTTGTGATTCCTCATATCACAGTAATAGATTGTCACAGAAATGATGCTTTTGCTTTGATAAGTGGTCATTGACCCATTTTTAGTAGTTTCTATGAAGAACCTCACATTTTCTACCAAAAGTTTAATAAGATCAGAGTCACGGATCATAAAATTACAATGTATTTACACAGTGCAAATCCTTGTTTAGTCAAGAGGATGGCACTTTGGTGGAAATTAAACAGCATATTTTATTAAAAGAAAATTAAACAGCCTTAATGACAAAATAAGTTGAATACCATCCTTTCTTGGACACCAAGCAAGAGCCAAGAGTACACAGGAGTGTAAAAGCAAGGAAATTTTCAGAAATTATTGTCGTATAAATGGAAATTTCCCACTTATAAACGAAGTACTAGTAAAAGATGCTGGAATATACACGTAGAATAATCCTCGATGACTACCGTGCGTGAGATTAAGAGCCTGTTTAGTTCATGAATTAAAATCATTTTCGATTTACGTGTGTTTTTTGTGAGAGAAAATACTGTAGCGAATTATGAACCATAATTCGAATCAGAGAACAAATCCTCTAACTAAACGGGCTTTAAAATGAGAGAGATGAGAGAGAGAGAGAAAAAGAGAGAAAGAAGATTGGGTTTCCTTAATAACTATAACTATATAGCTCTTAAAAAAAAAAAAAAAAACTATATAGCTCTTACGTTTCGTTTCAATTTCTGTTGCAATAGGAAAGAAGCAATTGACCAAATCCAAATTAAAACTAATACATGCAAAAATGATAAATTGTTATTTTTTTTGGTAGAATGAGAAATTAGGTTACAATAAAAAATCATCCTCTAACATTTTTGTAAATTTTGTAAGTTATTTATTGAATTATTAATTTTAGCAAATTACTCTCGGCTATATCAAATTGGTGCAAAGTATTAGAATCAATAACCCTGGTTAAGATGTAAATAGAAACGCTTTCATGGAAGTTAAATGAGTGTGTTTAAAGAGTTGATAACGAAGAATCGCGTTAAATATATAATGGTATTTTTATTTAAAGTTTTAACCTCTTTATTCTTAGACTTTAGACGCATCGTGCAATTTTTCTTTAAATTGAGGAAAAATTACGAGGCAACTTATTTATTGACAAATAACAATAAAATTAGACCCTAAAATTGCGAATTACCTTTAATTACCCTCGAGTTCATCTAGGGAAAAAGCAAAAGAAAATAAAATAAAATAAAAAAAGGGTGACCACTTTGGAAAAGGGGCCACCAACCTTGTATGGCCGTCATTCTACAATCAACTAATGGAACAACACCTCCAATATTTTGTATGAAAACCAATTTCGGCAAGTCAACCCAACACCGTTGGTCGGCTCTTCAACTGAATCAAACGGCCAAAAAACATGAGGATTTTGGGAAAAACAGAAGTCATCTTTTTTAGTTCAGCCAGATACAGCCCCCAATTACAGTCATTAAATTTACAATAATAATATTAATTACAGATGCAACAAATTAGGCCATGTATGTTGTCGGACCCTCTTTTTCTCTTATAGCGCACGAGTTTCTGTGATTTCCAAGTCACCAAGACAAATCCCATCAACCAAAAAAAAAAAATCCAATCATATCGTTTTTTCTCCTTCTTTCTTTCCTTTGCTCAAAGTTCCCACCAAAGTCGGGTTCTTTCTCTAATCAAATCGAGCTTCTTTGGTACCAATATCCGGTTTTTCCAACTCCTCGGTGAGATAATCTATACCCAGTTTGAGTTTTTTTTTTATTATTATTTTTTTCTCTCTATGCTGCTCTTTCCAATTTGTTTTGGAATTCAGTTTTGTGTTCTGAATTCGGTTGTTATTGATGAATGGAGTATTTTGGAATTGGGTTTTGTTATTTGGGTGTTTTTAATGGGCTTGATGACCTGTTTTATGAGTTTATTGAGAATTCAATGATTGGTTCCTTTTTGGGGTTGTTGGTAGGGACCATATCTGTTGTACTTTGGTTTGAATTGTCCGAAATGATTGTTATGCTCCTGAAGCTTTAATTCCAGCTGATGCTTTAATTGTTTTTTTTTCCTATAATGTTGTTCAGTTCATAGTTGAGCTCATTATGGTGATGATCATGTAATTGGAAGTTTGGGTCAACTTTGTCTTAAATTTGCAGACTTTGTCTGTGTGTTCCTTCTTTTCTGTGTCTTTTGCCATCAAATTTTGGAACCTTTAATGCTGATTACGCTATTAGATATATTTGTTAATTGTAATTTTGTGTCACTGATGGTAAGGTTTGGGTGAAGGCAGAGAAGATATATTGGCTTGTCGTTGAATTAGTTTATCATGGTATATTATGTGTAGATTTATGTGAAAGTGAAACTTGCGTTTATTCATTTCCAGACTTTCAGATGATTAGTAGCTTTCACCTTGATATACTCAAAAAAAAAAAAAAAAAAAAAAAAAAAAAAAAAGATGGGAGTCTTTATTGACCAACCCAATAAACAGACATGAAACTTAAATATAAGAATAGTATATACTACACAAGAAAATATAGTTCCATGTCCTTTTAAGTTTTTAAACTGTTTGTTTCCTCGTCCTTTGTCACTATTGTTTCATTTTTGGCTATTTTGAGCACGCCAACCTTTTTCTTTAAAACTCAATTTAATCGTGCAGTTTTCCAATATTGTTGGGGTTGCTCTTTGTTATTTTCTTCTCTCGGATCAGAACCTCGTGCTTTTCGAGTGATTCATAAGAACTAGAAATGTGTGTGGGCTCAAGATACACCATTTAATGAATCTAGTGCTTTTGTTATATTGATGAAACCTCGTTGCCACTCTTCATACACCCATGATAGTTAACTTTTTCCCTGCTTCGTTTGTTTAGTGATCAGATGCAGAGCAGGTAAGCAACTTGGGGGCTTTCTCAAGCTATGTCTTTATCCTTTCCGGTTGGCTCCACCTCTCTTGAAGACAAGTACTCAAAGCTGCCAGATACTTTTTCGGTTTCATCACAAAGGAAAATGATGTTTAATCCCTCTACAAGACAGGCTTCTCCATTAGGTTCCAGTGCCGGGTCTTCTGGGCATTTGTTTTCATCACCATCCCCCTTTCCAAATGATGTTCCTATATCTTATGTTCCTCATCATGAGAGGCATCCCCACAATTCTCCGGTTATTCCGGAGTCAAGTGGAGGAAAGTCATTGCCCCCAATCCATTCTTCCCTTTCAGAAGTACAATCTACCGCACTTAATGATCACATTGGAGAGAATAAGGACGTTTCCTGGTGTCCAGACGCATTTCAGGATTTTCTTGATTTCCCCGAAATGGAATCTGTCCAGAATGACCAGGTGGAAAGAAGTACTATTCCCTTAACATCCGAGGACCATGGTGAAAAGACTGATTGGTCAGCTTGGGATCAGTTGATTACCATTGGTGATGATCTGGATCAATATTGGCCTGACCTTCCCGGTAATTGTAACGCAACAGATTCTAAGCAAGAGGTGTGTTTCGAACTCAATTTATTTATGCTAAACTGAAATTCCAGGATTCCTCATGGTTGTTTGATGCCTTTATGTTGCTTGCTGCATTTACAATCCACATCATCTCTGATGAATCCGTAAATGATATCTACTTTATATCCTATAGAGATGAATATATAGGAGTTGTTCTTTTGCAACGAAACGAGTTTGAACTCGAGTTACAACTTTATTCAAGTTCATGTTCTTTCGTAAAATTTGAGTTTGAACTCAAGTTTGAGACTAAACTCGAGCTCAAGTTTCTCCTTCAATTCAAGTTCATAAACTCGAACTCAAGTTAATGAATAATATTTTTTATATTCTTAAAAATGACATAACTTTTTCGTTTTAATTCTGATTAAGATGATTTTTTTTTCTATGCATTCACAACGAAAAGACGAATAAAACCCCACCTATATACCCTATTAAAATTTTTCATCACCATTGAGTTTTTATTAAAATATTATCTACATACAAATTTAAGTTTTAACCCACCCAAACACAAACTCAAAAAGATTCTCAATTCAAATCATAACTCAAATATGCACATCCAAACACAATCTCAAGTTACAATTTCAACTCAAATTATAACTCAAACTCAACTCAAGATCATCACTCAAGTCACCCTAACTCAAAAATGCAAAAAACGTTACAAGTAGTGTTTTGTTAAATACCAAGAGTCCACATGGAATATATATAAGATGATTCATGCGTTCCCTTCCGTTACAAGCCGGTTTTTTTGCAAGAGTAAGTTCTACTTAATGGGTTTGTAACATGTTTTTGGTAAAAAATGTTAAAAAGTAACTGCTCAAAGTCAAATACACTTGCAATTATTTTGAAAATATTTTTTAGCTTTTAAATTATGCTTATGCTTCAACTTTTTATTTAAGTAAAGATAATGCCTTTTAAAACAATCCCAAACTGAGCGGACTTCTGATTCTAGCTAAGCGTTTTTCCTGGATTAAAAATAGAGCAATGCTACGTCTATTTATGTTTGTTATTTTTTTTTCAAGATTTCAACTTATTATAGTTTACTTAGGTATCTTTTCCATGTTTGACATTAGTGTTATGTACCGTGCCTAAACAATCTGTTAATACCTCGGTGCAGCAGTCGCAAAATTATCAGCATCAACCATCACAATCTGGGGAACACTCCACTGTTTCGGATCCATCATCTGCTGCACCCTCAACAAAACCGAGAATGCGTTGGACACAAGAGCTTCATGAGGCCTTTGTGGAAGCTGTCAACAAGCTTGGTGGTAGTGAAAGTGAGTAACATACTTTATCCTTTTATATCTGTATGTTTTATTAGGACTCAGAAAGCAGAAGTTTCATTTCTATATTGACTTACAGTATTAAAATACAGGAGCTACTCCAAAAGGTATCGTAAATCTGATGAAAGTCCCTAGCTTGACAATTTATCACGTGAAAAGCCACTTACAGGTATGTTATATCTTTTCTTTTCTTTTCTATTTTTTCCTTTACCAAGCTTATTAGGTTGGCTTAATTAATTTTCTCCATTTTTGTTTGTTTCTTAATTTTCAGAAATATAGAACAGCCAGATACAAACCAGAGCCAGCAGAAGGTAATGATGATCACCTCTTTTTCTTCTTCTTCTCTAATTTTTACCTGGAGAATGATACTTTTAGCATTTATGCATATGTTTTTTACTTCTGCCATACTGCCAATGACTTTTGTGGTATTTCAAATGATGTTCTTTCTTTTGCTGTAATTTCCTTCTGGAGTTCTCAATGTATCTAGGAAATCGATAACTCGATGTTAAGGTTAAAATTAAGCTGCTTTTTTTTTTTTTTCCCTCTCTCCTAGCAGGAAACTCAGAGAAACAATCAACTTCTTCCGAAGATGTGGAAACTAAAGAAGTTAAAACGTATGTATATTTCTTTTACCCGAATAAGAAAGATGTGTACTAATGTTATTGTTTTCTTTTTTCCCGAGTTTTCATTTATCCGCGGATGATTACAAGACTGTCACGTGTAGGGGAAAAGAAAGAGATGTAGAGTATGAGAATGATTCCTTACAAAATTGTTGGCTTACTGAGTGTTTTCAGTATGCTTGATTAAATGCATACTTTTCTGTTTGCTAAGTTAACTCAAGCCGAAAAGTTTTAAAATGCGCAGAAGTATGGGGATCACAGAGGCGTTGCGGTTGCAGGTGGAACTCCAGAAGCGCCTTCATGAGCAACTTGAGGTATGCAGTTTGGTTTCTCAGCTTTGTTTTTTCTTGTATTGTCAATATAAGCTTATAATAAATAAATGGATTGTGAGAACAAAAGCTAGTGTATACAAAAATTTACTTCTGTAATAAACCAATCTTTTACTTGGTTTCATGGAATCACATAAACAAACTGCATTTTGATGTTGTTCTATTCACCGATCACCAAAATTTTCTTTTGGATCAGTATTTTTTACGTACAAAGACGGTTGGTTTTGCATCGCCATTCAAAATAACACTTTATTTATGCAGAACCAAAGAAAATTGCAGTTGCAAATTGAAGAACAAGGGAAATATCTCCAAAAGATGTTTGAACAACATAAAAAGATGGAAAACAAGCTCAAGGCTTCACCGTCCACTTCCAATGACCCCTGTTCTCCATTGTCAAATATAGTGAATCATTCCGGTGAAAGCAACAAATCAAAAAATTCAGAACAGGATCATCCCAGAACAGGAATCAGCCCAAGTAACAGCGAGCTAGACGGAAGCTCCAATGATGCGAGCAGGAAACGAAAGGCACAAGAAACCGAATTCGACAAGGCGCCTGATTCAAGCAATGTTGAGCCTGATGTCCCTCCTACAAAATATGCAAGGAGTGGATGAAATGGCAAAATCCTTTATTTTATTATTTTTTTTTATTTTTTTTTAACATTGAATACCATGGCAGTTTGCTACTACTTCTGTAGATGACATGCCAAGCCTGGATACAGAGTAGGCAAGTCATGGTGCGCAATAATTCATGCTGACTGAAACCAAGAAACGAGAACAACTTTGGAGTTTTTAAGAATTGTATTTTAAAAATTCCAAGGGAATGGCCCCCGAAAGATGTGTATTTTTCTTACTTTGCCTCGGACTTTTGGTAGTCTAGCTATAACTTTAAGTTTATAATATGTATAGTTTTGACCACATAACTAATAAGTTACATAACCATATCTAACCTCTTATTTTTCTATCGGTTTCTAAGAGAAATTCTAATAAAGGTATATTGCGGGGGACTAATTTCAAATTTAAGGGGTAAGTAAGAGTTTAGTGTTTAGAGATTACTAAAATGACCTAAAATTGAGGGGCACGAATAAAATTAGAAATTTTTTCGGATATGCTTCCTACCGGTAATATCAGTTTCTGACCGTTAAATTTAATTAAAATCACATCAAATTAAAAAAATTATGTAGAACATACAATTTTTAATACAAAAATAGAGAACTACGTATAGTTTTTTTTTTTTTTTTTTAGTGCTACCAGATAAACTCCCTAAAACTAAGCCTTCATAATTATTATGTTTAGTTAGTTATTGCCTTTTGAATTGTAATGAAACTCTTTTTGACAATGTACTTTTATATGATAGTGAAAATGGTAATCAATGTAAATATTTAGAAATACTTGGGAGGATTAATTTAGGGCAAAGTAACTACAACAAAAAAAGGAAATCTTCTACCATTAAATCGTCATGTCGTTTCAAGCTATGAACTCCTAAATTCTGGGACTAAACTGTCTTTCTAATGTCGTTTCCGTATTCAAACAGCAGCAAAGATTTTAAATTCAAACGATATGCCGTTTTCACCTAAACAATGCCAAGTGTTCACAGTGTCTTGTTTTTTATTATTATAAAATTATTTATTACGTTTAGTTTAATGGAATATGGAATGACAATTCCTCAATATCAGTTAATTTCATATTTTAAAAATACTGCAGATCTTTTTTGAAAAGAAGAAATAATAGAGTTTTTAATGTCTGCTATATAAATTAAGGGACTTTATCTTATAGGTGGTAAGTTTTTAACTGTTAAATATGATCAAAATTACATCATATTAAAAAATCATACAGAATAGACAGTTACTAATATAAACGATTTAAAAATAAAGAATTACTGATAACTCATTGTTTTTAGTTTTACTAGAAAAATTCACATAAAATAAAGTCATTCTCAGTTTATCTCCTGAACTTTAAAAACTCTCACTTTACCTCTTGAGCTTTAAATTATTCTCACTTAACCTTTTTTTGTTATAATTTACGATAAAATCAAACAAAAAAAGAGAAAATTATGTGTGATCACGTAATTTTTATTTGTTCTTTATTAATAAAATTTAAATAAAAAAATATGTGACTGCGTTATTTTTTTTTCTATTAGTTTTTAGTAGAATTTTCAACCGAATTAATTAAGTGAAAATAATTTAAAATTTAAAAGGCAAAGTAAGAATTTAAACTGTGAATGTGCGTAAAATTCAGGGTCATAATAATTCAGTTTTCAAACATAAAGAAAAAAAAAAAAAGGACTGTCGTTCAGTAAATAAAACGACATGTAGCCTATATCCACGACATAAAATCTTACAGTAAATAAGGCAGAGCAGTAAAGCACAGAAAATGCAGAGATAGATTATCACATAAACATTCAGACAGGGAAGAGAGAGAGGAGAGAGAGAAAGAGAGAGAGGAGAAAGAGAGAGAGGAGAGATATGTTGTTTCAGGTGGGAGGGCAAGGGACTCGTCCCACCTTCTTCGAGATGGCCGCCGCCCAGCAGCTCCCGGCCAGTCTTCGCGCCGCCCTCACCTATTCCGTTGGCGTAAGCCTCAATTTCTTTTTTTCTTCCTTTTCCCAAACTCTCTTCTATTCTTTTTAGTCAAACTATGATCTCATTGATTCCTCAATTTCACTATTTTCCAGAGTAGCAGTGGGAGTTATATACAGAATTTTCGTTTCTAATTTTGCTGATTTTGAATTGAAGAAAGACTCAGAACTTACATTAAAGTGCATTTCTTGTTTCAATTCCAGTGCTCGCTTTAATTTGTGCGTTTTTGGCTATGAATTGCTTGTTTCAATGACTCGCTCTGTTATCTTTTAAAATCGTGTCTTTCTAGTTTCAGGGGTTTTTATGTTGTTGTACAGGTATTGGCTTTAAGAAGACCATTTCTCCACAAGGTGTTGGACTATGAAGATGAATTCTTTGCTTTGTTGATGCTTGTTCTTGAAACTCATAGCTTACGCACTACAGGTTTTGTTTATTTATTTTTATGGCAAATTTGTTAGTCCGAGGATGTTGTCCAATTTAGTTGGGAAATCAAATTTTTTAGTATCTATTGCATGAAGCTCACCACTTTCCTTTTTTCTTTTTCTTCCTAATATATTCAGATGCTTCTTTTGCTGAATCTTTATATGGCTTGAGAAGGAGAGCTGTGAAGATAAAAGTGAAGAAGGACAATACCCATCTGAACTTAGGTGGTGAGATTAACCATTCTGGGTTGGAGAAGCGCCAGAAAGTTCTTTCTGTTGTCTTTCTGGTACAATTTTCTGTTTTTAGTCATTGTTTTTGCTCTTTTTTTGTTTGATATTTATAATAGATGTATGTAGGTGGGCTAAGTGATTGTGAAATGAATATTTGTAGGTTATACTGCCATATTTCAAGTCAAAATTGCATTCAGTGTACAATAGAGAAAGGGAAGCCAGGCTTCAAGCAAGTTTATGGGGACATGATGATGAAAGATTTGATGATGTTGATATAATTGGTAGAGAGGAGGATTCTCTTATTCCAAGAGGAACCTCTGATGCAGGATTATCAGTTCGGACACGTCTGGCTAAGAAGATTCAGAAAATTATAGGGGCTTGCTACCCCTGGGTATATGCTAGTAGTGAAGGTGTGTGCATTCTTCAGCTTTATGTGTGTGTGCGCGCGGGTTGCTGAGTTTTTCTTTTGGCAGAAAATGTTATGTAAAGTATTAGCTGGGAATTATTTATACTAGTAATATTTGATTGAACCATGTAGGTCTGATATTATTCTTTAGGGATTCATAAGGTACTTCAGATATAATATTCCACTATGGCCTTACCCTTATTTTTTTTTTTTTTTTTTTTTTGCAGGATTATCTTTTGCTTATCAGCTGTTATATTTGTTGGATGCTACTGGATTCTATTCCTTAGAATTACATGCTCTTGGTATTCATGTCTGTCGAGCTACAGGGCAAGAGCTTGTATGTTGTATCAATATTTTCTATTCTTTGTTTTTTTTTTCTTTTTACTAAGTCATGGTACATAAACTCTTTTTTTTTTTAATTATTATTATTTCATTTTTATTCTTCTTGTGATATGAATAGCATCGAAATCAACTTTTTTATGTCAAGGTAGATGGATACCTCATCTAGAATTTCAAAGATCAGAAGCCATGAACGTGAGAGACTTCGTGGTCCTCCCTGGTTGAAGGTATAACTTCATCTAGGCCATTTGGTTGGTTGGTAGTCGGTAGAAAAATACACACATTTGTCTGTCATCAATGTGGATTGCATTGATGTTTTCTTATGGAGAGGAAAGACATTGAGCCATACAATTACCTCATGGTTATATTCTATAATTAGATTGAAGAATATTTCATGATATTGATTCCATAAATATTACATTTCCATTGTTTTTATCTTGATTTCTATCTAAAATATTTCATGATTCAGAAAGTGCAAGGACTACTACTCAGCTGTACGTACACAGTTCTTGATTACGCACAAACTGGGTTAATTGCGGCAGTATTCTTTTTCAAAGTGAGTCTGTAGACTTTAGTAGCTATGCACATTTTTGCACCCTAAATTGACTAATGATATGTGGTCATCATCATTCTTTCTTATTATGTTATGGGGTTAATATCAATGCTCGGTAACTATAAATTAAGAAATATGAGAAAACATTCTGTTCATCATGATTTGTTGAGACTGTTCTCTCTTCAACTTTCTTCGTTTCTTTTTCACAGAATATAGATTGTGTTCTGAACTTCTACTCATTTGAATTAACTTGCAGATGATGGAATGGTGGTACCAATCTGCTGAAGAGAGAATGTCAGCTCCAACTGTATATCCTCCGCCCCCACCTCCCCCTCCCCCTCAGGTGAAGTACTCTGTGTGTTTGTGGCCTTGTGCATGTGTTTATTTTGCATTTCAATGTTAATAGTCAAGTTATGATAATAATATAAAACAGGTAGCAAAAGAGGGTATTCCTCTGCCACCCGACAGAACACTTTGCCCCTTGTGTTCACAGAAGCGGGCAAATCCATCCGTAGTTACAGTTTCGGGGTTTGTCTTCTGCTATGCTTGTGTATTCAAGTATGTCTCTCAGGTGAGGCCTCAAGAAGCCCTTATACCGTTATATATAAAACAGATGGGTGTCTTCTCATAGCATTGAGCTTGCATATTTTGTTGGTCGTGTATTCCCTAGTACTTGTATGTCACTTTAATAAGTGCATCTATCTCATGTAACCTTTTGTTTTAATGAATAATCATTGGCACAGTATAAGCGCTGCCCGGTCACATTACTGCCTGCTAACGTCGACCACATAAGGAGACTCTTTCATGATATGTAGAAAATTCAGTCTGCTGTTGTGAGGAAGAAAATCTAGCCGGCCTGGACCCGGATTTCCTTTGGCACTGCCATCCGTCTTGAGCTTCTGGTATCCTGCAAGAGGGAAATGCCACAACATTAGTCTAGTTTCTTGGATACATACGATGTAGATTTGGTTTAGTTACTTTTCCCTGCCAAAGAAAATAATTCTCCCCCCAAAGAAATAGAGATGTACCAACTGTCACGGGTCAAGAGAATTGGGATATACTAACTATTTGTGAAGTTTTTGCCTAGCAACTTTTTCTTTTCAACTTAAACACCCTTTCTTATGTCATCTACTTAGTATTGCTCTAAACTACAGATTGATTGGAGACGAAAGCTAATGCATTTGAAGTTCCTATGAAATATGTATGTTTTTCAGGCATCGCAGATATGCCATTAAAAATAAAAATGTTCCATTGTCCTAAAAGTTAAAAAGAACTATTCTGAGGCAGAATTTTGAACTTGTGATAGAATTGACCGTCGTGAAAATTGTGCTTTTGGACAACAAAAATTTAAAGCACGATTCAGTGTCGACCATTTTCTCGTGAGAAAAAATTAATAAGGTGTCAAAAAAGGGATGGGGAGTCAACGGGTGTGTTTGGAATTGATATTGATTGTTTTTAAAAATGCTTTTGCATGTTTTTTGATGTACAAAAATAAAAATAATCTGTAAACCGTGTTTGTTTAACAAATGTTTTGAAAACGAAAATAAAAATAAAAAACAATGAGAATAGTTTTTGTGATAGAATTAAAAAACGGTTGAAAGTTATTTTCTCTTTTTTGCTTTCATTTTCTAGTACTTATCAATAATGTTATAATATATTAATTAATAATTATAACCAAACACGATTTTACCTTTTTATTATACTCAAAACATTCTCTTAAAAAATCAACCAAACGCAATTTTAAAATCGGTCTTAAAATAATTCTTAAAATAATCTCATTTTTACTTTTGTACTGAAAATAAAATCATTTTAAAAACGTTACCAAACAGCTCCAATAAGTTTGCCTTTTCTTTAACTATCTCTGATGACAAATCTAAGTTAAAGAATTCATAATTGACGCCAATAACATTAATATGTACAGTACAATTAAACTTGCAAATTTATTGGCAAAAATCTCTGAAATAAAAAAAGTAGAAAAAAAAAAAACGTCAAATGATGAACTTCAGCAAACACCCGTGTCCAAAGCCCTGCCTAATCTGGCATCAAATGGTGTAGAATTGCAACTCCCTGCTTGATCCTGCACAACCCAGAAACCAATTATTTAACAAATAATATCAGAGCATTAAATAGAAACATTCACATTCACTTCATCTACTTGGGTAATACCTTTCTGTTTTCTCTTTCTGGAATTGAAATTCTTTTACCAGAAGAGCTTGAATCTGGATCCATGTTCTGCCGTGTATGAACCCAGTAGCTCCCAACAGTACCGATTTCCGGAGTTGCATCAGGACTGTGGCTTCTTGACCTTGTTGGAGATAACAAAGCAGAAACCTGTTTAAGCTCTCTTTCTTCCTCAGATTCTGACTTCAGCACAGAATGGTTGTCACTAGCTATGGATTTGACTGTCGTTTCAGAACCAACCAACCAGCTAGAGAGGCTGGTGTCCACCCCAATTTCCTGCTCAGTGGCATGCTTCATTTCACTTGAATTCAGTTTCGAACTACGCAAACTAGGCTCCGGACTGATGAATATAGACACATCTTTCTCTAAACTGATATTCTCCTTTTCTTGATGCTTTATAAATGTTGACACTGGCCTTTTCTTGACCTCCTTCCGTTGAGTAAAGTTCTCAATTGGGCTCAACACTGAATCACCAAAGTGACACCTTTTCCCAGCATTTCGGCATGACCCCGTTGTCTTTGTCTTGACTTCCTCCTCGGAGAAACTGCGGATTGGCATTGGACTATTTACCTCCTTTTCGCCTTTCTCGGCATCACACACTCGTTTCCTAGAATCTATTGATAGAGAAAACAGTGATTCAGAAGACTCCTCTTGCACCACTACCTCTTTATCGTCAGCACCATAACTACCATCGTCATCATCTTCTTCCAAATCGATACCTTCTAGTCCTAAATCCTCACTTTCGTCTGTACTTTTTCTGCAATTTTGGTACCTATTGCTAGGGGTAAAGCATGCTACTTTGCTTAATGCAATAGTATCCAAAATGGGTTCAATTTCTTTTGGCGCTTCCTCTTCATTTCCACTCCTTTTCTCTTCTTTACCGTCCACCAAATCACAGGCGACTTCCTTGGCAGATAACTCCTCATAGCTCTTAACGTTCAAATCAAAGGTCACCCTCTTTTTGGCAGCGCAACTTACTTGCTCCTCAACCTCCTCCCTATTATTATATATATAAAAAAAGGTCAATAAAAAGAACTCATCCTTGAATGACTTGCTGATTTCATATGAACAACACAAAACCCAGCAAATCCCATTTAAGAAAGTGGGGAAATTTGTAATAAATTGGTAGCTTACTTTGATTCTCTAATGAGTTTGATAAGCTCACCAACGCTCTCTCTCTTTGCAGGTTCAATTTGTTGAACAGCTTCAGTAGTTTGAAGGCCCTAACACACATAATATTAAAGGTTTAACTAATAAAGAAGCAAGTGAATGGATAACACAAAATGCCTCAATACTTTTTTTCGTGAAAAATCAGATGGGAAAGTGAGCTTACTTGGTCTGAGTTGTGGCGTTTTCGGCGCTTAGAAGTGGAAGAAGAAGTGAAGCAAGCTGGAAAGCACCCCATGATTAGCCGCTATTGAGTTAAATTTGACTTGAATAGTTATAGGAGTGCCTTTTTGTTCTCAAAAAGAGGACTGGTTTTTACAAAGTTCTGATTGGACGGATAATCTGAAAATGTGACCGTTGGAGATTTTTTAGAATTAATTATGTCGGCTTTGTTTTAATTTTTAAGACCGGTGAAATGTTTAAGTTTAGAATTTGAGTTTTGTTATAGTAAAAAAATTCTCACATAAAGTTACATCTCAATTTTTGAATTAAAAACTCGAATTAACGAACTAAACGAGCCCCTAGAGTAACTTGTTCGTTTCGCAGATTTGAATTTTTAATCTAAATTGAGATGTGATATTTTTTTAGAGTTTTTAACTGTAATAGTGAATGTTTTTAACTGTAAAAACCTAAAACTAAAAACTCAATTCGGTAAAATAAACAAAACCTCTAAAATGTGACCGTTGGGAGACAGCCAAAGCTCCATTTATTATCTGCTGGGTACTGACAATGACTTTGAAAACGACCAGATCTCTAAGAAGCGACAGTAAAACATGTCCGATAATCATATAAACTACAATGGTAGCGTATAAACGACCAATAAATTTACGAAAATAAATCACATAAAACAGCAGAATGTACAAAACCGACAACATTTCCGATAACGACACAATGTAGGGAGAAAAAAAAATGTTATAGAAAAAGACTAGCATTAAATTACGACATTAATATACCAATAGGATAGGACGGTAGTGTTGAGAAACGACAATTTATCAAACAAGGAATGAAGGAATATAGAACGACGAGTTTAAACAAAAACCACGAGAATTTTTGAAATACAAACCATACAAAGGCAGTTTCCCAAAAACGATAGTATTCTGTCAGACGACAGCACTCTAAAAACCATGGTAAACTGAAAACAACAAACGACAATAACGTTGTACGACATCATGCTGTCACATAAATCTCAACGACATGGAGTGGGTTCTTGCGCTTCCTTGATCAGTTGATCTCAATGACAACAACATCGAAACCAAAAACGAAATTGTTTTAAAAAAGAAAACTCTGAAAAACAACAATAAATAAAAATTAACGACAACAAAGTTAAAAGGACAATAGATTGGAAGATGCCAGACGGCAAACACCAATCCTTCAAACGACAATATAAACAAAACGGCAGAATATCCTAAAGAATGAAAATAATTAAAAATTAACAGTAATAACATATGTAATCGACCAAAACAAAATGGCTTGCAAAAAATAGTAACTTTTAGGAAAGAAACTTTTATTTTGAAACGGCAAAAAGGTGGGGCAAAAAGATAATAAACGACGGGGTATCATAGAAAGGATAACTTATCATATTAAACGACAACATAGCTTAAAACGACAATAATTAACAAAGGCAATGGGTTCGAGAAACCACAAAAACTGAAATTAGATTCGTCCATAAGTTAAAAAATAAGAATAACTAAGAAATACAGCAGCATGTTAAACCGGCAATATGTCCCCAAGGACAATAAATGGAAACACAACAAACAACAATAATTAAAATATGCAAACGGTAATTGATTTTATGGACGACAATAATTCAGCAAGATGTTGTCAAACCGGCAGTGTCCCCATGAACGACAATAATGGAATTATACAAAAGAACTACAATAATGGAAACTCAACAAACGACAATAATTAAATATGCAAACGATAATAGATTTTATAGACGACAATAATTAAATATGCAAACGATAATAGATTTTATAGACGACAATAATTAAATATGCAAACGGTAATAGATTTTATAGACGACAATAATTAAATATGCAAACGATAATAGATTTTATAGACGACAATAATTAAATATGCAAACGATAATAGATTTTATAGACGACAATAATTCGGAAAGATGTTGTCAAACCGGCAGTGTGTCCACGAACGAACAATAATGGAATTCTGCAAAAGAACGTCAATAATGGAAACACAACAAACCACAAAATTAAATATGCAAACGGTAATAGATTTTATAGACGACAATAATTCAGCAAGATGTTGTCAAACCAGCAGTGTCCACGAACGACAATAATGGGATTCTGCAAAAGCAATAAACGACAATAAATTGAAATATGCAAACGGCAATTGATTTTGAAAGCGACAATTATTCCAAGCAAGGAGGTAGGCAGGAGCCAAGAACCGTTTATCGTATCCTCAGACGACCACAAACAAAAAAAAAGGGCCCTTTTTTGGGTGCAACATCAAAAGGTGGACATTTTCACTTGCCAAGAAAGAATTAGCCCAAAAAAAAAAAAAAGAGTATTAATGGGGTTTAGCAGAGTGTAGTAGTCTCTATGGAACACCACCATAGAGATACAACAATCTCGAATCAAGCTGAAGAAGAACCTCGCCGCCGGTATGTTCCTTAGAACTTCTACTCTTGGACATATCAATTTCGTCCTTGGCATTCTCAATTCCCTTTCTCTCTTTCTCTATCCACACAGACATTTCATCGAACATTTTACCTGCGTTTCTCCTCATCAATGGAAGTCAAGTTTCGATCTTTTGCTTGAATTTGAATCGTTTTCTTCTCTTGAGTAAAGGAGATCTGGAAACCCAATTCGCCTAATGATAATGCAATCGCTCCCAGCGAGGAATTTGTTCAAAATTAGGGCAAATCATCTATCCAAATCCCAGCTCGTTGTAATCCTCAACAACGTAATCGATCCTTATTCTTCTCCTTATGGCGATAGGAATTGTAGCCCTGCAACTTCATGGTTACCTTCAAGAACAGCGACGACCTTTTATGGCGATATGAGAGACTTGAGCCAGTCGTTGAAGGAATCCACGGTTTTGTCCTTCAAGGAATGGTTCAAGAGCCGCAACGACGCCCTTTTCGTTGAGATCTTCAAAATCCTCAGAACCGCCACAAACGACAACAGCGACGACGGCGACGACGTGTCGTCTGGCCGCTCCGCGGATTTGGCCCTCGCCAATCTAGGACTAAAACTCGACGAGCGGTTTGTATTGAATGTTCTTAGCTATGGCCGCACCCGCAAGGACGTTCTCTCGTGCCTCAAGTTCTTCGACTGGGCCGGTCGGCAACCGGGGTTTCACCACACCCACTCCACGTTCCACGCCATTTTCAAGATTCTGTCTAGGGCTAAGCTCATGTCTCTCATGCTTGACTCCCTCGATAGCTACACCAAGCATAGCACCGCTTATAGGGTTCGGTTCCACAGCACTTTGGTGATGGGTTATGCCGTCGCTGGAAAACCGGAGTTTGCTCTTCAACTGTTCAGCACAATGCGGTTTCATGGAATCGACTTGGATAGCTTCGGTTACAACGTGCTTTTGAACGCTTTGGTGGAGAACAGTAATTTTGATGCTGTTAAGGAGATTTTTAAGCAGATTCAGATGAGGGGTTTTGAGAATGAGGCTACATGTTCTGTGATGATGAAGAGTTTCTGTAAGCAGAAGCTTTTTGATGAAGCGGAAGCTCATTTGCGCGAAATGGTTTGCGAGGGACGGGATTTGAATGGTTATGCGTTGCACGCTCTTGTTGGTGGTCTTTGCGCGAATAATGAGTTTGATCACGCCAAGAAGTTGATTGAGGAGTTTCAGGAGTTGGGGACGATTCCCATGATGCAGGCCTATGATGTGTGGGTAAAGGAACTTGTTCATGCTGGTAGATTGGATGCAGCATTGGAGTTCTTGAAGAAACAAAAGTCTATTGGCGGGTACGTTCCCGATATGTTTCGTTATAACATGTTGATATGTAGGCTTTTATGGGAGAACCGGCTTGAGGAGTCATGTGAGTTGTTGATTGAGATGAAGGAGAGCAAGATTTCCCCCGATGATGACACCATGAATGCGGCATTGTGCTTCTTTTGTAAAGCCGGTATGCTAAGCTCTGCCCTCGACTTGTATAATTCGAGGTCCGAGTTTGGTCTCTCCCTCAATAGCATGGCCTACAACTATTTGATCAATACGCTGTGTGGGGATGGGAACATTGATCAAGCGTATAGCATGTTGCAAGACTCAATTGACCAAGGTTATTTTCCAGGTAGAAAAGTGTTTTCTATACTCGCAGATGTTTTGTGCAGGGAGGGGAAACTCGAAAAGATGAAGGAGTTGCTTCTGTTTGCGTTGGACCGAAACATTAAGCCAAGTAGGGCGATTTATGACAAGTTTATATCAGCTTTGTGTAAGGCTAGTAGGCTAGAAGATGGTTATTTGATATATCAAGAAATCAATGAACTGAATGAAGTTGCTGCAAGGAGTACTTACTTTAGCTTAATAGAGAGTTTTAGCCGTTCAAATAGGGGGGATATTGCTGCGAGACTTCTTTTTGAAATGCAAGAAAGGGGTTACAAGCCCCATCGCATTTTGTTCAGCAATGTTATTAGTAGTTTATGCCGGATGGAAAATCCAAAGAAGCTAGTCCTCGAATTGTTGGAGCTACATTTGTCTCGCGTTGAAACCAGTTCTAGAATATACAACCTTTTCATTTATGGTGCCGGCCATGCCAAAATACCTGAGCTGGCTAGAGAAGTATATGAGATGATCCTAAGAAGTGGGAGGGAACCCACTTTGAGCTCTGATATTCTCATGTTACAGAGTTATTTGAAGAGTGATAAAATTTTGGACGCTGTGAATTTCTTTAACAGTTTGCGGGGTAGAAGAAACTTTGGAAGGAAACTATGTAACGCTATGGTTACTGGCCTATGCAGAGCCAACAGGTTGGATATTGCACTTGAGTTCTTCAAGGATGCGAAGAACAATGGAGTCATTCCAAGCATAGAGTGTTACGAGCTTCTTATAAAGTTGCTATGCTCAAAGCGACGATATAGTATGGCGATTACTCTTGTCAATGAATTCGAGAAAACTGGTCGTGTCCTTACACCCTTCATTGGTAACACACTTCTGTGCCATTCTTTGCAAGGTCAAGAGCTCTACGACGTATGGATTCATCGGATGGAGGTTGAAAACGGGAATTATGAAAATCCGATGCTTGGACTGCTAATTGGTGTGTTCTGCAGTCGTGTTAAATTCAGTCAACACATTGACAAGTTGGTAGAAGTAATTGAAAAGTGTTTCCCAGTTGATCTCTTCACTTACAATTTGTTGTTGAGAAAACTAAGCTTGATCAATATCGACCATGCCTGTGAAATGTTCCATAGGATGCGGCGAAGGGGTTACGAGCCTAATCAGTGGACATATGACATTTTGGTTCGTGGATTTTTGAAACATGGGAGGAAAAGAGAGGCTGCCATAGTGTTCGAGGAGATGCTTTGCGGAGGATTTCATCCTTCACAAGCTACCACTATGTCAATTTAGTTGGTGCTCAATGAATGACCAGCCTAGTTTTAGATGGCTACTATGAAGTTCAAAATTTTCCAATATTTACACAAGTTTTAATGGTGAAATATGCCTTCATTCGAGGCATCACATTGTGTATATTTAGAGTCAATTCTTGTATGACTCATTGATTCCTTAATAAAGATAGGATTAATCTCACTGGTGCCTCTGAACTTAAGGGTCATTCTCACTTTGTCTTCTAAACTTTAAAAACTCTCACTATGTCTCATTATTTTTCAATTTGTCCCATTTTATAAGAATTTTTGTTGAAATTAGATGAAAAAAGAGGAGGATTAAGTGTCGTCATATAGTTTTTATCTGTTTGTTTTTAACAGAAATTCAAACAAAAAGACCACATGACTATATTTTTTTTTTTTCTATTTATTTTTAACAAAAATTACAACATAAGGGATTAAGTTAGTATAATTAAAAGTTTAAAAAGTAAACTAAAAATGACATTAAAATTCAAGAGTACCGGTGATAATAATCCTAAACAATATAAATTAATAAAGAGAGTTGTCTTTTTCTCTCTTAACGAATTGGATACGTAGTTTATGCCTTAACTGCAAACTATACTTGAAATGATTAGCAGGAACTTGCATATGGTCCTTTCCATATTTACATCCGTTTTCAATAATTTAGGGTTGGACTCTCTTTGTTAGTTAGTGATGCTATAAGTACATGAAACAGAACAAGTATGTCTGTCATTTTGTTCAAACTCAATTAGATGAACGTCTAATTTGATTGCTGTTTGCAAATAAATGATGAGTCGCCTAAAGAAGAAACTGATAGAATTTCAACTGAAGGTGTAACTGAGATTAGACACAATTAAGTATTAACACAGGCTATGGCTATTTATTGGAACTGGTTTCTGGTGAAGAGTGTCTTGTGCAGCTTGATACTTGCAGCCACAGAACAGCTCTAAAAGCGAAGTTCGAAAACAATCCATAATGACATTGCTTTTCCGGACCAAATGACCTTTTTTACAATAAAGTAAGGAATGGAGTACGCAAACTCTGCACTAAAATCCACACCGCGGAACAGTACAACACTCATTTCCACTTTTGTCACGCAACTTTTTTCCCACTTTGTAGTATTATATTAGATTAGAGTACACTGGGTTGAAAAAGTTTCTCTCACAATAAATGGTCCCATCTAAGTGTGAGAATATGACAACTAACTCTGTCAATGTTCATTTTATCCGTACGAGTTATCAATTTTAAATTTTTATAGTAAAATTTTTTTAAAAAATATCACATTTAATTTTTTTTATTATAATAAAAAAATTTTAAAAAATATCACATTTTAATTTAAATTAAAAATTTAAATTCACGAGAACAAGACTTATATAACATTTTGTATTAGACTGTAATATTATGCAGTAAATGTGACACAAGTTTGCCTTTATTTTATTCTGTGGGGCATAACTTCTTTATTATCTATTTACATTGCTATTTGCCATGGTCCCAACACCTGATCTCAACTTGAGTAATTCAGGAAAAAAAAAAAAAGTGAAGGTGGAGTATATTCAGCATAATTTGCAGGAAGAGCTGTGCATGTGAATGACCAGGAAGCATAGGCTTCCTTTCCACTGCTTCAGAATGCAGCCATCCTTATAGTGGGTCAACATTAGACTGCTAATATAAGATTTAAAAGTGCCCTGTCTCCTTTAGTCCTTATCAAATACGAGTAAAAAATACAAAAGGTTGAAAAGTTACAACACAAAAGGTGGGTTTTTTACTCTCTCTGTGAGATTTTTAGAGGATGTTTGGTAGAGGGATTCGTTTTCTGATTCGAATCATGATTCATGATTTGCTACAGTATTTTCTCTCACAAAAAATACACGTAAATAAAAAATAGTTCGAATCATATGGTTTGAATCCTCCAACCAAACGTCTTCTTAGTTATTTTTCTTTTTTGTAAAAGGATGGTGACTGGTGAGTTATTGCGTATTGAGTTAATTAATTTGGCCCTTGTGAGCTAATAAATTTTGAGGATGGTCCGGCCTTTAGGAGTCAAATGGAGAAGTTTATTACGACCATCAATGTGAGTTGATCGTGATTCAGGAGGTGATGAACAGAAGACTAGAGTCTATATATATTTTACATAAAAGAAAATACTAATGATTTAATACCAACATGGTCGAGTGCCTACGACGGGGTTGAAATCAAACCTCTAATGCACACGTGGGGTCCATCTTTTATGAGAGGCCCGCCTGATACTCAATCCCGTTGGATTGAATCACATTTTTTCTTAATTAAAGCTTAGAACGTAAGGATTTTCAGCCGCATCCGTATGATATGTTTGTTAAAACTGATGTAAGAAGGCCATGATGGATAAGGTATGCACAGGGAGAGGGAGTGTGATGGAAGAGTAAGACCTAAGTTTATTTGGGTAATTAGGGTAATTTTAATTATAATTTTAAAATCCGAACCATGATTTATGATTTTAGGTTCAAATCATGATTCTGAAATCACGATTCAGAATTAGGAGTTTGAATCACCTTGAATCAAGAGGGGGTGGTTTTAGAATCATGATTTGAGCTAGTTTAAAACATCACATCAGATTCTGAATCATAAAAAACAAACACTAATTATGAATTATAATTCAAAATCACTGTAAACAAACACTGATTCTGAATCATTATTTTAGATTCATCTACCAAACGCACCCTAAGTTTTATGACAAGGAAAAAGGATCATGGTTGTCCTTTAGCTTTTTGTTTTTGTTTTTTCTTTTTTTTTAAATATATTAGAAGGAAAAGGAGAGGAAGGATTCATCTTGATTTGTAATTTTGTATGCATAGTGACCTAAATACTTATAAAAATAGTTATATATATTAAATACAAGTTATTTTTATTATGTTCAAAGATTAAAATGACATAATATTCACAATTGAAGGACTATGCTAGTACACTTAAAATCTCGTTAATTTCACCGATTTGAGTTTTCAATTTCAGTTTTGTTATAGTTAAAATTTTTTATAAAAAGTCACATCTAACTTTTTCTGGTTACAGTTAAAAACTCTCACATAAATTCACATATCAACTTGAACTGAAAACTCGAATAAGTAAATTTAACAATTGTTGATTTTCAAAAGTCAACGCAATCCATGTACTCTACTTATCAACGATTGTGATATAAAGTCTTCCATGTACCTGCGTTGTTCTTAGCCACAACTTAAAGTTTACTCTATTTTTAATAACTTCTCGTTGCTTCTTAATTATGTATTTAACACGTTCCAGTTTAAGATTAGATTCTCCGTTATTGATTAAGTGTAATAACTGTTGCTTCTTATCTCAAACATACTCATATTTAAACACTAATCTTAATATAAAAAAAATTATTATCCATTTAAAATAAAAATAAAATATTATTCTTCATGTATCTCGTGTGAATGTATACAATATTTTAAAGAAAATACCCTATTAAAAGGATGTGACATGAATTATATTATATTATAATAAATATACGTAAATTATTTGAAAAAAAAAGTCTAACAATTTAGAATTAAGCACTATTGGTAATATAATTTTTTTTATCCCATCGAAAATATTGTCGTAAAGTTGCCCCTTTTCTTAGAAGAATTTAGGTTTTTGCGACACTGTTAACCAAACGGGTAAATCTAATTATAGTTTCATGATTAGAAAATATGTACTACTAATATATTATGGGGTTATTCTTTTACAATAAAATTTAAAAAAAATTTAAACTCAAATTATAATTTTATTTAAATTCATGTTTTTTTAAATTATAATTTTAATTAATTTTATTTAATTTTATTCAAATTATAATTATAATTTAAATTATAATTTAAATTTAACTTAAAAATTACACTTAAATTATACTCTAAAAGAATAACTCATGACCGCAAAGTTTCCCTTTCTTTTTTCATGTCTATTATTAGTTTTTTTTCAAGAAAAAAATATTGATGAAATTGATTATTATTTATTGTTGCAAAGTGTATGTACAGAGAGAATAATACCAATAATGCGTTAGGCTTGGACCCACTAGTACGGTGAGACGTAACACCTTGTTTAAAAAAATGGAATAAAGTAACAGTGGAAAGTGAAGTGATTCATTTATTTCTTCATTGTTCTGGCTTTTTCTCTTTTGCACTCAAAAATCTTTTTTCTCTCTCTTTCTTGCTGTCCAAAAGATAACGTAGCTAATCAACATTAAATTTGGTAAGAAGTTAAGTCTGTTTATTTTATCGATTTAAATTTAAAATTTAAAATTTATTATAATAAATTTTTTTTTTAAATAATTATATTTAATTTTTTATTATAATAAAAAATATTCATATAAAATTATATATTAATTTAAATTAAAAATTTAAATTAGTGAATTAAATGAGTCTTAAACAAAAAAAGACTATACTTAAGAAGAGGAGAGAGGAGGGGACCACTAATAGAGTCAGCAATAAATATGTTTTTTCTTAAGAAAAAAAAACATTGCCCACTACAATTTTATAAGATTGATTCTATTTATAAAAAAAATAAATCAAAGTAATCACATTATAAGACAAATTTCATACTTTGAGTTGAAGTAAAATTTTTAGAACATTATAAATATAGTAAAAATGACATATTAATTATTATAATAATATTATAGTTTGTACTGTATAATGATACAATCGTTATTTTAATGACATAAAAATGATATAAAATTTTGTTATTATTGTAATATTTCAAAAATTTTATTAAATTTAAACTTTGATGTCAATTAGGATGTTTGGTAGAGGGATTCGTTCACTGATTCGAATCATGATTCGTGATTCGTTACAGTATTTTCTCTCATAAAAAATTTACGTAAATCGAAAATGATTTGAATCACATGGTTTGAATCCTCGAACTAAACGTCAATGGATTAGAACCATGAGATTAGAATTATTTTTGATTTACGTGTATTTTTTATGAGAGAAAATACTATAACGAATCATAAACCATAATTCAAATCAGAGAATGAATTTTCCAACTAAACGAGATCTTATAATTTCACACACCCATCCTCATTAGTATCGGTGTCTCTTAGCTTCAATATTTTTCTTCATCTCCTTTTACATTGCGCTCAATAATAAACTGTGCGACATCAAATTCATAGTACAACAAAAAATTCACCTATTTTTTAATGTCAGATTCTTTAATTCTTTATTTTTAATCGTTAAATTTATATAAACAAATTCTACGGCAGAAAATTTCTTATAAGTGAGTTAGTTGAGATGAGAGTGAGATGATAGTATGATACCAACAAAGAGTAGGGTGGGCGGTGGGCCCAACTTTAGGAATAATATAGGTCCCGTTTACTTCGCTGATTTGAGTTTAGAATTTGAGTTGAGATGTAATTTTATGTGAGAATTTTTTATTATAGTAAAAAAGTTAGATGTGATTATTTATGAGAATTTTTTACTGTAAAAAAATTTAAATTCTAAACTCGAATCAGCGAAGTAAACAGGCCATATAACGTTCCACCAGCACCAAACCAAAATGAACTCTCCTTCCATTGGATGTGCGAAATGCCGAATAATCTCTGTCCAGTGACAGATGAGCCTTCACCAGCTAAGCCACAGACGTCTTTTTTTCTTTTTTTTTTTTTTTTTTTTTTTTTTAAAAAAAAAGGCGTGAGTGCATTTACTTACTGACGTACTTTCACAGAGGGAATGACGTGTCTGTTTCTTCTGCTGAAATGGTCAGCTTCCCAATAACAATGGCTCTCTCCCAAATATCAATGTCTTCTTCTCTTCCCCATACAGTGACATCTCGGTTTTACTGAAACACCCACTTGAATTTTGAGGCTACATAATCATTTTTTTTTTTCATTTCTTGAAACTAGGTGAAAACATTATTCTTGGTTTTACACCTTTTGTTGATTCTTATCTTCTCTAAATTTTACTATTTTCTTGTCCTTCGCGGTGTGTCTCTCTCTCTCTGCATGGTTTAATGTTCTGGCTTGAAGCCCACTTGTTAACTTTTTTTTGCCATTTTTTCCATCCAAGTGTACGTCTCATATTGTCTTCTTGAGACTTGTCAAGTTCAAGATTTTTGGCCTTTATTGTTTTTTGTCCTGTACGGTTAAAGCTAAAATCGTTCCTGTTATTCTTTCTTTACCATCTTTCTTCTTAATGGTGTTTAAAGCTTTGAAATACTATTGAATTTAGCCTTGTTTATAAGATTTTAGACTATCAAACTTCAAAGAATTGTTCGTGAGTTTCCCGTGTTGAAGTTTTCATTTGTCCATGATAGTTACTAATTATATTCCTTTATGTTTTCTGATAAGAAATGTGTTTTATTTTGCAGTGTCAAGGACAATAGAGGTTGGACCACTGAATTTAAAGTTGATTTAGATTGTTAGAGAACGACAATTGGGTAACTTTGTTCTTTGCTGGGGTAGTTGGAGGATTAGCCAATTATCTTTCTTTTTTTCTGTACAAGTTATATACACAAAAAGAAACTCAAGAAAGAGAAAAGTTGCTTGGTTTTGCTTCTTTCATGTGACCAAAAGGTCGAGTTCCTTCATGTGATTTTAGTAAATGCGTTTTGTTGGGATAGTGGAGGGAAAAAAAAGAAGATAAAAAAAAAAGAAAAAAGCTTGTGAAGATTTTGGGTTCTTTGGTTTTGAGGTGAAATTATGGAATCATCATTAAATCAGAAGTCTCTTGAGAGAGTTGTTTCACAGAAGGCTTTGCAGATGGGGAGTTCGTTTTCATGCCAAATTTGTGTGGTGGGTTTTCTCTGTGGAGTTTGCCTTACCTCTCTATTTCTTGCTGCGCTTACATCACTTGGTACTTTTGAGCTTGGTGGAATCTCATTTCCCATTTCAATCAGTACTTCTCTTGGGAATTCAAGCTCAGAAATTATCAGTAAGTGATTTTTTCTTCCTCTTTTTTTGTTAAAAAAAAAAAAATCTGATTTTCAGTTCTGGAGTTCTTGATTTTTATTTTTATGTTTTCCTTGTTTTAACCTTCTTGTGGGGGGTGAATATTTTTGCTTATAGTACGGTCTTTCTTTCTTTCTTTCTTTTTCTGAAGTTGCCTTTGCGTAAATTCAAAGGAAATTTAGGATATGGAATAATTATGCAATGAAAGCTTGCAAGGACACCGGGGCATTTTTGGTGTATATAATTTGCCAAAGTTATGAGTAGGTTGGTCTCTTTTGATTAAGGTTTAATTGAAATGGGGTCTTAAATTCACGGCTGAAAAAGCAACGACAAGAGTGATTAAAGGGTGCATTCAAAGCAAGTCAAAGTTAGAAGAATAGCTTCTTGCTGACTTCATTTGGCCTTCACTTCTATATTTGACTTTCAATTAAAATCTATATCAAATCTCCTTTAATAAATCAATCCATAATGTTTTATACTTGTCATAGAAGCCAAAAAGTCCCTAGTCTCCTTTGGGCTAACATGAAGAAACCACGCAAATTTGCATCAAAGTCCCTTCTACAGAAATCCTGTTCAAACGCAATCTCATTATTACTAACTCATTATAATTTGCCAATTTGCATAGAAGGTTGTCATATCTTTGATTGGCGATATTTACAATGCCTAAGTGCTATATCTAATGCCATCATTTTGAATGTATTAATTCAGGTCAAGACTGCAATTTTGTTCCAAAAGCAACGAAGAAAACGATTGATTCAACGGGAAGCAAAAGAAAAATCAATGATGAGAGGGTGTCATTACTGTACTCAGCTTGGGAATCTTTACTAACAGGATCACTTTATGAAGAGAATGAGAATATGAGGAAACTTGGATTAAACAAGTCTAATGTGCCAAATGCTCCTCATTTGGAAAACTGCAAATCAAAAACATGGCTAAACGAACAGTTCGATAAACGCAATGGGAATGAGAATTTCCCTCCATGGATAAGCTGGAAGGGACAGTTGGGGATGTATCCAGCAGCCGTGACCAATGAGCGGTTTAATTATTATAAGCATCTGGCTGCTTCTGAAGGAACTTATCCTCCATGGGTAGGTTCCTAAGGTCTAAATCCAACAACCATTTACTAGTGTAGAATAATGTTTAGTGGTTGTGTCTGTATTCCTTCGCAAGGACCCATCATACACTATAAAATGTAGAAGTTGGAGGCATACCATTACATTTATCTTGTGTGACAATGACTTTTAAAAGATGTAACATTAGATTACAATACTTTGCAAAGTCATTAGAACACATAATAAACGTAATTCTACACCCTTTATTTCTACATTTTACATGCAGAACCGATCTGGTCTCTTTTTTGTGAAGGTCTCGAGTCTTTGCCTAATTTTTAGGAGGAAAAGTTTAAGGGGGGCACCATTGGAGTTTAACACCACAACTAATAGAAGGTGGACCCCAAAACCCGTGTGGGGCCCACCTTCTATTAGTATGTGGTGCTGGACACTACTGGTGTCCCATAGCATTGTTCACATAGAAGCCTGCCCTGTCTTTTCCACTTAAGGTTTCTCTATTTTGTTTCTGAAATGAAGCATAGGCTAAGTACAAACTGATATTATCTATCAACATTTATTCATATATATATATATTGGTTTATTAAGGAAATGAACATTAAAAAAGGTCAGTCAGTCATGTATCTTTTTTATTTCTCCATTTCATATGGGAATGGGATATTTTTATGTTGCTATGTTTTAAAACCAGAAAGCATTTTGCAGATAACAGGGTCCGATGAAGAAAACTACCCTCTAACTAGAAAGGTGCAAAGAGACATATGGCTTCATCAGCACCCTTTGAACTGTAAAGATCATAGTGTAAGATTTCTTGTAGCTGACTGGGAAAGAGAGCCGGGATTTGGTATTGGAGCCCAACTTGCTGGGATGGCTGGGCTTCTCGCGATTGCAATAAATGAGAAAAGGGTCCTTGTTACCAACTACTATAACCGAGCGGATCATGATGGTTGTAAAGGTATATGAGACTTGTATATCATGGCAATGGTTTTATTAGTTTTATTGCTATCCAATTTTTTCTGGCCCAACATCGTATATCTTGTTTTTTATTGTTTAATTTTTTGTTTTTTCAAATAAACTTGGACCTTAGGTGGCATTCCTCATTAATGTTAAATTCTGAATTCAAAATCTAATTCCTATTGGTTTCTGCTTTGTTTCACGAATTAATAGGTTCATCCCGTTCAAGTTGGTCTTGCTATTTTTTCCCAGAAACATCCCAAGAATGCCGA